>NW_026543236.1:0-41162 GCF_028750875.1 Macrosteles quadrilineatus | reverse complement strand
GCACGACACTAGATATGTCACATTTAGCTACACGGGGACTGCAAAAGGTTGGAATCAAAGATATTGGTCGATACTTTCCAATGTCAAGTTGAGTATTAATAAAATACTGCAATGCATTTCTTTCTTTAAATAGTTTTTATAATTAGCTGGCTATCAGTTTCGTTTTGTTTGCGATTTTTTATTGTTTTTTGTACATCTCTGTTTATGTTGTAGTTAATTGAACTTATGTTGTTTTGTGAAGAGAAAGCATGTTTGTTATTAATATATTTAAGGTTTAAGACTTTAATTGGTTTCTAAAAACGTTAGGAAGAGTATTATTTGTTTAAGTTATATTTTACCACATTCCATGCTCAAGGGCCATATAGCGATGCTATTGCAAGTCAGAATATTTTAATTGCAGAGCGAATTTCTTGTTTGTTAGGGGCTATATTGGAATTGAATTTATCATACACATTTCAGATATTGAATAAGTTTGTAATTTCTACGTCCAGAACTGCCTTTTGGAAGTAAATACGAAAATAATCACTCATACTTTCAATCAGTAAAGGCAATTGCCGTGATTATTTAATGTTTTTTGATTATTTCAACGGACATTCCATTTTGTTTGATGTAGTACTATTACTATTTATTGACAAACATTATCTGCATCAATATAATAGTTATGCAACGCGTACAGTTGGCTAATATTAACTAACCACTATACATAACATTTTCGATACTTGGACATAGGCAAAACACTAATTAACAATGATATGACATTTAACAACAACAACAAGCAAAAACAATAACAATGACGATCAACCTATATACCTTCTTTACCCAAGTGGTCTCAAGCGATCTATATACAGAGCCACTATAGCTTTGATATAATAATGGAGTACCATTTGTCTGCAATAAGCTGGAATTCACCAATCGGAATTCAATATCAAATCGAATTAATTTCAGACAAATCAACAATATAATGCGCTAGAATATTTTTTCATTGAATATGTTTTATTTGGTTTAATAAGTACTATAATTAATGACATTGGATTTACTTGTGTATATTATAATTACAGCGGAAGCCATAACAAATAACTCCTTAATAATGGTAGGTTTTATTTTATTTTATTCCGTTCAAAATGATTCATGTACTGCAAACCATAATTGTTTACGCTAAATTGAACACTGTAATTACGATTCAGTAATCAAATTCGCTGGTAAAAATGCAAACTCAGACGTAATAGGTTATCCCACTGATTGGCAAATTCTAATTAATGTTTAGTCCAAACAATCTCATTTCAGCGGTGATGATGCTATAACTGATAATGGGCTTAAACTGGTTAATACTATATTAGGTTAAAAAAAAATCGTTTCTTATTAAAAGATTTTTAACATAAATGTCCGATCTTTGGTAAGTTGGTGATCACTCGATAAGGTCACGTACCTAGGATCCATAGCGATGCTGTGGGTTTGAACCCTTGAACTAAACCGGATCACCTCTTGCATGCGTCCCACGCACAGATGCGTAGTCAATGTGGGCAGTCAAAAGCAATAGATAATAGAGAGCAATACGTAGCTTCCGGTCTCCAATAAACGTTTGTAAAACGGCTAAAAAACATCGATTTGTGGTGAAAATGAATTTATCTTGGAAGCTGGCAGTTTTAAATATTTTATTGCTGAGTTATATGGTCTGGTAGAACCTACCATGTATAACCATGATTAATTTATTTAGATTTTTGTAGTTTTGTTCTTAACTAATATATTCGATTCACTATCAACCTTTGTATTGTACTAGCCGTAAGAAAGTCTTGAACATAAGTTTACCAATATAAAAATGAGCGGTCTGTTGGAATGTAAAATAAAACGATAAGCTAACATGTATGTGGTTTTGTTGCCTCATGTTACCTGCTATTTACTCCCTAGGGATTAAAATAGTATTTTACTCCTTAGGTGGTAAAAGAGCCATTTGAAACAATGCATATGATAAAAACGGCAAACTTTGCCGCAGTATGACGAAAAGAATTTGTTAATGTAGTAGGCAAACTTTTAAGCTTTTCATGAGATTTTTTTTAGTTTCTTTTGCTATTTTTAATTTTAATTTTATTTGAAGGTCCATCATTGGTCCAATACATTGTCTTCGTAAAATTAAAAGTAGCTTTTTAGTGTTGAGAATTTTCACATTAGTTATGCATGGTTTATATACGTGTATAAAAACAATAACAGGCCTAATACATATAACATTGATACAATTATTTATTTTCCATAACTCCCCAAAGGCCTCAAAAACACATTCAAAGCAGCTACGATGATGCTTGATGGTTGTTGAACTCATGTGTTTCAAAAGCAAAGTGATGATACTCAGAATCAAAGGCCAACCTCTGGCAAATACAACCAAACCAAATCCCTCTCGGAAACAATTCACTAGGTTATTTGATGGATTAATTTCCATTTGTTATAACATTGTTTTAAATTATGTAAACTCATGTAATGTATAATTTGAAAATGATATATACTAGTTGTATATGTAATATTTTTGTATGTGATTTATCTTATAATACTAATTGAACTATCACACAAATATTGATGTATAAAAAGACAAATCTTGTTATGTAAATTCAGTTCACCAATAAAGTAATAAAATATGATGAGTAAACTGTCCTTATTTCGTCAACTTTGACTTCAAATTGTATGTTTAATATTCATAAATGCAATTCAAATTAGTGAATGTTTATTACAATATAGTAATGAAATATTACACACACACACACAAAATTCTGCAAAATAATAATCTATAATAGTTTTGATCTGTATAATGACATTTTTATAAACATAAACAGTGGTAAAATGTATAGCTATTCACTACATAATCTCAAATAAGCCTGGAATCACTGGGAGAAACTGCTTCCAAAAATAAAGAACATCAAGTTTCTTTACCCTACCATACCTAACCCTTACCTTACAGGGAGAAGAACTTAACAAGACAGGCCACCATTAACACAGTAAACATTTTGTTCCCTTTTTATGGTCTGCAGTTCACTTAGCCACTCTCCGGTGACAATAAGCACGGGTATGCAGCTTGTTCACCCTACCATGTTCTTTCTCAGTTAGACTCAGAGAGAGTAGAAGTAGAACGGGCCTCAAACTCATACCTAAAAAGAAAGACTGGAAAAGCCAATACATAGCTCCCGTAACAGACTTTGGACTAAGGGCAGAGAACGACTGTCACCTTGAGGAAATCACCTACGCCCCATAAATGGTCTATGGACTCCTGGGGACGAGCCAAGAATTCAGTTTTAATTGAAAAGCGGAAGGCAGCGTTCTCAAGGTCCTTCACACACGTCAAGCAGATCCCTGAGATGGGTACATTTCAAGTAACTTTCATACCAACGTGTCAAGAATACCAATATCAAAGGAACAGTCAAGAGTAAAAAAAAATAATGAGGAGTTCTTGATTAGTACAATCCCATGCATCCGTAGTTTCTGAGAAACCATTCCAATCGGTTAGTCCATACACTTATGGAATATTGTGAATATGCAAACAGTTGTATAACATATTTTGAAATATTTTATCTGGTTTTTATAGTTCTACTATTACAAAAAATTCAACACAGAACGATAACATTTTGTAGTTAGCTTTCTCATTTTCCTTCGAGCCCAATAAAATACCAAAATGAAGAGTATAATAATTAAGTAGTTTAATAATTATCATCCATTAATTATTAAGTTATATTTTAAAACGTTGATAAGATATTATAAAAAAAAACATTCAAGAAACTTGAGTTGTGGTACAGATTTTTTTTTTATTTCCAAATAAGGAAGCTTAAAAACATAAATGAGTTTATAGGTAACTTGTTATACATTGAAACGGGCTTAGTGCAGAGGTTGATAAAGTATTAAGAAATTAAGCTACAAAAATTTATAAGATTATGTATGGAATTAAATAACACATGAATTACTTAATAAGTATAAACAGACAAATAACAAACTCAAACTTAAGAAAAACAACAAGAGAAAACAAGAATCACAGTGACGGTTTAAAATATTAAATATGTTTTAGAAACAAAGAGCTATTAGCTAATGCACCTGTTAGTTCGCTAGTCTTTTATTAAAACAACGCTAGGGAACATTTCAAGTTGTTCGTTGTTAACAGAAAAAAATGACTTCTTAAGTCAGATGGATTAATGTATCTTGAAAATATATTTTTTTACATGCTAGACGGTGCATTGTTAACATTTCATGAGGATATAGATTACGCCTTACTCAAAATAACTTTTGAATTAAATCGTGCACTGTAAAGTGTTAAAGAAGTAGGTTTTATAATATAGTATGAACTGTTGTTAATATGTTTCAAATGGTATTTAATTTATTTTATTAAAATATATGTGACTTTGGTATTATACCGAAGTCATCCTTATAAATGACGCTGTAGTGGTTATGTTAGTTTGAGATGTCATATATAGAAAGTATGACTCATCTGGTATCGTTTGATCCATAACGAAACGAGAAAAGTCCTAGAAACATATTTATGATAACCCAACCTAACATAACTGCCACAGCTGTATCAGGGTGTCCTCCGTATAATACCAAAGTACAAAATATAGCTTTCTAAAAAACACAAATTATTCTTAGAGTGTAGGCTTACGATAGATATAAAATGAAGGTGCCATGTAAAGTGCGGACAAATTAATTCACTCGAAGTTATATTATCAAAACAAGTATACAGATTAAACATACATCCCTACGTAAAACTACCTATCGTTACCTATATAATATGCAACATAATAAAGTTACCTTAGAAAATTCCAATTTTAGCTAAAAAAAAAAAACTACGATTGTCCATAGTTAAAATCAAAATAATGTTACGATTCAACCTAAAAGTGTGCCATGTTTAATTTCAAAACCCATTTGTCTATTCGTCAAATGTTTGTTTCGCCAGTTTCTTCATGTGTCCTATTTTCAACGCTACGTGCTGAGTCATGTTCAGACAAGTTGAGACAAGTTAGGACATGTCCGCTGTTGAGTTTACCTCATCACAACTGTCACACGACATTGGCTAGTTTGAACAACTCATTTGTCTTCTCATGCAATAACATCTCCCAACAAACAATTCTTTCTTTCTTCATGTGTCCTATTTTCAACGCTACGTGCTGAGTCATGTTCAGACAAGTAGAGACAAGTTAGGACATGACCGCTGTAGAGTTTACCTCATCACAACTGCCACAGACATTGGCTAGTTTGAACAACTCATCTGTCTTCTCATGCAATAACATCTCCCAACAAACAATTCTTTCTTTCCTCATGTGTCCTATTTTCAACGCTACGTGCTGAGTCATGTTCAGACAAGTTGAGTGACAAGTTAGGACATGTCCGCTGTAGAGTTTACCTCATCACAACTGTCACACGACATTGGCTAGTTTGAACAACTCATTTGTCTTCTCATGGTATAACATCTCCCAACAAACCTTTCTCTCTTCATGTGTCCTATTTGCAACGCTACGTGCTGAGTCATGTTCAGACAAGTTAAGACAAGTTAGGACATGTCCGTTGTAGAGTTTACCTCATCACAACTGTCACACGACATTGGCCAGTTTGAACAACTCATCTGTCTTCTCAAGTAATATAAAATGTAACAAAAACTCTCCAATATTTTCTAAAGTCTTGGTGTAATCGTGTCTTTGTTTTGACTAACACTTGTTGAAAGTGTTAATTAATAATCTGGGTAGTTGATACAACCACAATTTGATACCTTACCAATAATCAAGTATAAAGTTGGTATAATGTTTTATTTGTTCCATAAATAATATCTTGTAGGACTTATTTATTACAAATCCTTATAAATTCTTTCTAATTTTGATCCGACCAACGCCGAAAATGAAAATCATTACAATTTCTTGACAGCCAAAACAATATACAAAATAAACTTGGTTGGGCTTTAATTTGTTTTAATATTATATTAATATACTGTTTGTTGTTATTAAGATTGATGATGAAATTAATTGGATGCAATAATAATAAAGCTACCTCGATTATGTGTGATGTTTTCCGATGTTGCTTGGAGGATTAAAATTGTTATAATATAGTACTTGATTAGGTTTTCATTTTAGACCATAAACTTTATTTAGCTAAATGTTTCAACTACATTATGTTTGGGAAGGTAAAAAAAAAAACTTCTCCCGTTTTCAAGTTACTAACAATAAATCTATATTTAACTAATCACTCCATCTCACCTAAACTGTCTAAAGCAATTTTCTTAATTGGTTACATTGTATCTGGTACAAGACATATTTTTTTCATGTATTCAAATTGTCTTACTAGCTGAACATTTTCCAATAATAATTTATCAACTCTTTTAATTTAATTGTATCTTTAATACTTAAAACTTTTCATGGAAATGGCGACAATACAAAGTAGGTATTTTAAGCATAGTATGAATCGAGATGAGTGTAGGATGAGTGGCGTGATCTTGTAGTCTTGTTAGTGACTGAGGCCGACATATTCCTTAGACACAGCTGTTAATTAACCTACAGTTTATAGGTGAATCCAAACCATATTTTTCACTTGGTATTGACAAATTGGTCTACTTATCAGGATAGTACTGCAGATAGTCGTGCGGACGTTATTCCACACCAGGGGGTATCACATCCACAGTACATGCCTGTAAATATCCACAATTCGTGACATCCTAGTAGCTGGATTACAGGAAACCACCGTCCCAGTCACTTATCAAAATGTATGTGTATTTTAAAGGAGATGAAAAAATATTACAAATAATTTTTTAATGCACCGTTTATTTGATTTATAAATATATATTAAAAATTAGAATTTCTAAGGTTTAAGTTGATCTTTTATCGTTGATTTCTTATCAAATGTGTTAGTCATAAAAAATTAAGTTAAATGTAAAGAAATTTAAAATTTTTTAAGTAATTCAGATTTAATATATATGATTAGTATTTCTTCAAAATGCCATCGTTACGTTGGTATCACAAATATATAATTATTAATTAGTGTCCTAGTTTACTATTTGTGTCAAATAACAAACTTAAACTAAACTGAATTTTCTATTGCCTATTTATTTATTTATTAACATGTGGAATAACATTTCCATAACAATAAATTGTATACAAGCTTACATGTTAAGTTAATGTGAATGTTTTATAACCCAACCTATTTTGTCAAAAGACCTTAAAAGCTTATTACAATTAACACATTTTAAAGATTATGCTAAAATATAATGTTAAACATTTCGGAAGTGGAGTACACAGTATATTTTTTAGATTTGTTTTACCAAAGATGGCTATTTTCAATTGTCCTAATTAAAAGAGAAGATTCCTTAGTAAAACCTTCACGTTTTCTGAACAATGCCGCATATTGCCAGGAACTTTCGTCGAGAAATACGTGCCGGCATGAAAGGGTAAAATTGAGCTTTTTACTTAACAATTGGAGACAATTTTAATGTTTTTTTTTTTTCATTTACTCTTAACAAAAAAACGCATAGAGCTTTAACCGAGTTTTTAATCCAAACATTTAAAAATATAAATTCTGGAGTATTTGGCTATCCGTTAAAACACATTCTTATTTAGGGTGAAGCCAATAAAGATTAGTTCATAATATACTATAATGTCTTTAACATAATAGCAGAGTAATAACTTCGTACGGGGTTGGCGTATGAGTATAAAATGCATAATGCAGTTTTAGTTTTTTTTTTTTTTTTTTTATTTACGGTATACTATAGTACTGTATAGCATATCCACCATAACCTTCATGACCACTGCACTTAAACAATAAAAAAGTAAATTTCTCATATCCTTTTGTTGATGCTTGGTTATATTTAGCTGTTGGCATAAATAAAAATAATAATAATGCTGCACCCTGTTGGTAAACCTCATAACTTTTTAATGCTATTGCATAAAACCAACATGTGTAGTTTAAGCAGTTGATAAACTTCTTTAATTTCTTTTAAATATTAATACTCATAAGATAAAGGGAAACTCTAAAACCATTGGGGCAAAGCCTTAAAAGATTTTGAGATAAAAATATGTCTATACATTAATCGGGAATGTGAGCTATCATCATACCATATTTCAACCCAATCTGACCAGTAGTTAATGCGGGATTGGACTCTAAACAAACAAACACACACTCACACTTTTACATTTATAACATTAGTATGAAGTATGATTATCATGATATACCTTATTCTCCTTATTATTACACATGTTTCATAAGTAATCTTTATGGCAGTTAAAAGATGTAAAACTATTGTCATAATTTTTAATATCCTAGAGTGCCAAAAAATGAAGGCACAATTCTGGAAGAACCACCTATTTAGATTAAAAAATGATTGATATCTCATATTAAAGGTTAAATAAATAACTTTTTGTTTACAATGAAGTAACACATTACACAAATATAATTTATCGGTTAAAAATTAATTAAAGAGTAAATGAAAGTGCATGAATATTTATATGAATACTTATTGTCCAAGTTCTGTACAATGCACACTCAGATAAATGTATATTTAGCCATAAAACTAAAAACCTGCAGCATATTGTTTATGTTAACTGACTTAAAACAAACATGATAATTACTTTTTAAAGCTTTATAGCATCAATTTCAATTAAAAACCTAATAGAGTACAACGTACAAATGTATTTGGTATTGTTTGAAATGTAAATTTATCTCTTTACAAACTCTATTTGTGAACTATTACAATGTATGTATTTACTCCTCAGGGTCCAATTATCTGAACCAGACGATTTCAATTTGTATTAATGCATTATCAGGTGCATACCTCCTTATTTATACAACTTTCGTGGTAATTCTATAAAAATATTTCAAAATATGACAGTGTTTATAAATATCTATTGTTTTAAATATAGCTATTTACAAGCTTAAAAAGTTTTTTTGCATTTTAACCAAGTGATTATAATAATTTTAATACTGATAATAAAACATGTGTATGAACAAATTTTAAGTAGAAATTCTTATTATTTTTATACCTAAGTATTTACATAAGAAAACCCTGTTTATACATAATTCCTGGTTCTTTGTAACCACGTTGGATTAAATACAGTCGAATGCAAACTGTTATAAGAATGTCGTATTATTTCTTTTGGCTCTTGTGGCTAATAATGTTTTATACAAAAATTGTGAGTTTCCTCGTTACCATCCCTACCCTAGCGTGTAATACAAACTAATTACTTGAAGCATTGGTAGAAAATAGGTTAATAGTTAGGATATTATTTTAATATTTTAATACTTTTCAATGAAATGGTGACCATACAAAGTAGGTATTTTAAGCCAAGTATGAATGAAGATGGGTGTAGGATGAGTGGCACGATCTTGTAGTCTTGTTGGTGACTAAGGCCGGCATATTTCTTAGACACAGCTATTAATTAAATGCCCATACAGCTAATGGCCACTAAGGGACCTACAGCCTTTAGTGGAATCCAAACCACATTTTTGCCTTGATATTAACGAATTGGCCTAATTATCAGGATAGTACTTCGGATAGTCGTAGGTTTTACTAGTGCGAACGTTATTCCACACCAGGGAGTATCGCATCCACAGTGCATGCCAATAAGTATCCACAATTCGTGAGCTCCTAGTAGCTGGATTACTCGCCGACGCCAATCATATTTATATCATGTCCAGTTGTGTGATTTCATCCCTCGTCAAAATCATTTAAATAATGCAGTAAATAAATGAAGAATTATAAAGAACAATAAGTACACAACAAAGAGTAACATACAGTAGCTACAAGGCTTTTGATTTTCTTTTTTAACAGTTATAATAGACAAATTTATGACCTTTGGTATAAATATATAAAGAGTCTTGCTTCATTGTCAAACTTTCAACCCAAGACTTGTCAGACAAGTTTCAACAGATCTCAACTTGTCAACGGACTAGTTTACCTTGTCCCAACTGTCACATAGCATTGAACATTCGTAAACAACCTCTTTTCTTATTTTATGAACCTGGAACCTCAAAGTTATTTAAATTTAGTACAATTATTTTGTATGATTGTTCCTTGTGATCAGTTTTTCTAAATTGTATGATTGTGTGAAAAGCCTTTCAAAGTCGATTTATAATTTTTTTCAACGGAATTGCTCAGAAGCACAATATAAAATTGTGAAATACTTCAAATTATAAACAAAATATAAACGTTTTCTGTAAGGATATTTTGTTTTCATTCATCCTGAACTGCCTAGCAATATCTCACAATATTAACAAGAGGAGTTGAAGGTAAAGAGGCTTACCGGGAAGGAGGGATTAGAGCCACAATGGCAACAAAGAGTATCGACAACTCTTGTAAACAGCTTCTCTTTTTAGGGAACATTTCCGCCTTTATTGTGATAAACAAATTTTTTAACTTGACAAGTGTATTTTTCTTTGACAAAGATTTTGTTTGTATTTTTTCATACGAGTTAAAATAATATTTTGGGGTTTTTTGTTATGGTTTTGGGTACGTACAAATGAAGACTATCTCACAAGAATATAAAGGTTATCTCACAATTGTTTTATTTGTGTCAAAACTGAATTGATAAAATAATAATCCTGCAAAACTTCAACATATTCAATTTAGTCCATTCTTTACCTTTTTTACAATTGTCAGCTGTCCTGTTAAAACACCATTGATCTTTCTTTTAATATTTTTTTAGTTATATGTTTGGTATGCCTTCTGTCATGTGGCAGTGAATAGTGTTAAGCATATTTTTACCACACAGTACCAAAAAATTGAAAAACACAGTCCACTGTACCGAAAAACAGAGGTTCACTATTTCAAATCTCACAATTGTAAAATACATACAATTACAATATTGAAGCTCTTTTTATAGAAATATTTATTAAGAATCAGAATTGACTTTATTTAAAAAAAGAATTCGGCTTGTTATATTGAAAATTTGCAACTTATTTTAATACCGGTTCCCTGAAGTTTTCGTTATAAGGCATATATCTCTACTCTGATTAAAATTTATTTTTTCGAGTAAGCTAACCCTTACTATGAAAAGCTACAATAATAGCATATAAAAAATATTAAAACATATATTTACAATAAGTTTTTTTTTTCGTTGTTGCTTGTAACTCTTTAAGAATTGTAACTCAAAAAACGATTCATATGTGTTTTATTTGGGGTAACAGGTTTTAGTTAACGACATGAAAACCAAAAGAGTTACGGAAAGGGTTTAAGTTTGAAATCTGCTTCGAATTTCCATACCTTTTAAATGAAATGCTGTTTGAGATGTGATAGTATTTGTAACTTTGGGTTTTGACGTTGTAAATACTTTCAATTTAAAATTTATTATTTGTAATAATGCTGCAATAATGTTTGTCAAAGTAAAGATTACCCTATAACGAATGCGACTCAAAATAGTGATACCGGTACCTGCATTTTGAACAAAACATAGATTATTCAAAATAGTAAAAACTTTTAAACATAAAAGATGCTATCTTTAGCCAATAAAATATTTAGGGACGTATTCTTCCAATACGTTTGTTTTACCAAGAGCGTTTAAATTATGTAGCTTATAATATATCATATGTTTGCAATTTATGATTGTGAGATTTTAACGAGTTTTTGTTTTGGAAAATATTGTACATTAAAATATTTTAAATATTTCTTAGTTTTTCCTTGAGGTTGGTTTACTGGAAAACACTTATCTTTCATTGTTGTAAGACCAACGGGATTTCTGGAATCAATAGTAGGCACCTTCCGAGATTCACCCTGTATATCATGCCAGATTTATGGTAATCCAACCCAATATCAGGGATTACTGAGATAGATCTGTATAACTGTTCTCCCGGGTGCAGTTAGATTGTCGTGGTGATTGTATTGTAAATATTGTTCATTACAATACAAAGACAATAGTATATAAGGCTGAATACCTATAGTACTTAAAATTATATTTAAAGAGAGAAAGTAAAAAAAAAATACTATGACGCCTACATGAAAATCCAAAATGTATTTTAGATACAAATGAAAATATATATTTATGTAACATTCGAAAATTACTTTGTTTTGAGAGTCTTGTATGGTACCTAGTTTTTTAAATATTAAAAACATACAGGGAAGAGAGGTTTTCTATTGATTCATTGTAGTTGAACTTTTTAAAGGTTATTCTATTCAAAAATTAATAAAAATATTTACATTCAATTTATTTTTCCATATTCAACTCATATACAACATGGATTAATAATAAAACTGCAGAGTTGTTTCAACATACTTATAAAACAGTTCATGTCGAGACGATGCAAGCATTAGAACAAAGGTCAGATGTAAATGTGCTGGAATGTTTAATAACGTAACCCATGCTCCTTTAACTACAACTTATTTGAATGAACATTTAATAACAAGATATTATAAATATATTCATTAAAATTACCATTGCAAGTGGAAGTTATTATTAAAATGTTTTTATTTAATTATCAGTTTACTTTTTAGATAGAAATAGCTGTTATACAGTTCACACATTGGTAGTCGTAGTGTGAGACTCCTGAATTGATAAGACGTTGATCAGACCACACTCAAAAAATAAGTAAGGTCATCCCAGGGCTTGTAGCGTTTATAGCATTCTTTTATGGCCTAGAATGCAACCCCCTGCACACCCTACAGACTATAGGACACACAGATAAAACGGCCCTAATCCTATGTCAACATATATTCTTGTCAAATGTGTCACAATGTAAAATTCATTATAAAAATGGTGTTTTCCGTCAAAATAAATAAATAAATCATCGGATTGGCAGTGCCCACCAACAACAATCCTACATGGTGTTCCGAGTGCAGGAAGAGCCTTTCCTAACGCAGGCAGCCAATGAAAGTTGGTTCAAGGTTGGTTAAAGAGGAACGATTGCAGTTGTAGGTTGCAATTGCAGTAGGTGCAAAGGGGTGGTGTGTTTTTGCTCATCTTAAAGAGACACGACTGTAAATCCCGTTATATATCAAAACTGGTTGAGGTAGTAAGCCATTTCATCATACCACTGGATAACCCTAAGTTAAACTTGCTAAATCAGTCACTAGTCCTGCGTCCCCGTGTCTCCTATTTCCAGCTATCCAATCAGAGCCCATAGAAGCGGGAGCACTCCTCTATACTTTTTTGGTGCTCCCCACACTTCTAATAAATTGTCTTCTACTCCGGTTCCCAAATTTTGAAGCGGATAACTCTAGCAACCACCAGTAGTTAGGTGGATTAACTGAAAGTACAAACAAATATGTCAAATAAAACTTTAATAATATATTTACACTTAATTTCGTGAAATTCCTTTGGTGTGGCCTAGTGTACCTTCCGTTTTGGTGATATAGCTTTCCTTACGTTGTGGGGATTTTGTGTACCTTAGTTTTTAGTAATCTAGCATACCTTACTTTGTAGAGTTTGGCAAAAGAAAATATACGTCTAATAACACTTTTAGCAAGTACTATATTTACACTTATACTGTTTCCTCATAAGACGGTAAATACATATAAAATATGATAAGTGGTGATCGATTTCTATTGGACACTCCAATTAACATCAGACCCAATAGGCTAATGATAAGAATCTCAATGGCGTACCTTATTCGAGATTCTTCAATGAATATAAAACATATACCTTCCTTTGGGTTTTCCTGTAGAAGGCTAACCTAACAAACTAATAAGAGTACATAAGCAAGAGGTAAATCAGAAAGTTATTAAAGATGAAATGCTAACTTTTGATTGAAGAAGTTTATAAAAGTTTAAAAGGCGTTTCATAACTTTTCACAATCTAATGGATTCAAGAATCTTTCTGGGCTTAAGATATTTTTTTTACTTTTATTTATAAACAGAGAAACCACCATTTTATTTCATTTCAATATCTTTATTCAATAAATTGTACATTGTACATTGAATAGTGTCAAATTCCTAACCTAGTAAATACAGTTATAAGCTAAAATTACAATTTATATAATACTAAGAAACTACCAATAAAATCAGGTTAATTGGGGAAACACCTCTTTAATGGAGTAAGGAGCGATTTCTATGAGATAATTTTTTAATTTGTTTTTAAATTTTATTTGTTCAATGGGTTTTAAATTATTTGGAAGAAACCGTAAAAACCTTCTTCCGGCACAGGTGGGCTTTTAATTTGAAAATAAAAGATGGTTGCAACTATTTTCTCTTAGGGCTTTTCCTCTTGTATTGTAGCATAATTGTGCGTTATCTGATATACTTTCTTTCGCAATGAGAGCAATTTCAAAAATGTATCACATGTATGTACCATCTTACTTATTATTTTACTAATTTTGTATTACTGTTAATTTTTGTTTTTCCCTTTATTGTTTATTTTGAGCTATTATTCATAGATATTTTCAAATACATATTGCACAATGGTTAGACCCGTTGTTTTATTTAGTCGTCTATACTGCTGAATTCTGTACAACCTATATTCAAAAATATTTTTTTCTTATGTAGTCTTTATAAAAAATTACGATAATTTATATCTCAATACTGTTTTAAGATTTATTGTCTGTCAAATTATTTCTACACACTTCTATACTTTTTTAAGTCATTATGTTTTAAGAATGGCAGATATATTTAATTTTACGTAATGTACGTTTTATTTGGATTGAAAAAAAATTAGGAATTTTTATTTAAATACATCTGAATGGTAAATACCCCCGCCGCAGCAAACTTGCAGACTAAGCGAATTTCCATTTGCCTGATTGGATTTACACTAAAATGTCTCCTTAAAAATATCACATTTATTCCCTATTTCAATAGAATCAGTTTTACACATACTTAGGTTTGCTGCAACAGGGAGGGTAAGTGTTTTTTATGTAAAATGTTAATAGTTAGTAAGAAATTAAAACATTTTCCAAATTTGGGCAAAATATGTTAATAAACAAGCAAACTACAACAGTTTACTTATTCTCCATAAGAATAACATGGGAATTTAAAAATTACAATTTTTTTGAATTTTCTCCGTAACCATTAGGCGCATTATAACGCTTCAATATACTAAGTTATTTGTTTTTTTAAGCTCTACAAAATAGTTTGGAAAGAAATTGCAAAATTTTATGTTTTTTTGGGTCAAAAATTGGAAAAACCCATTTTTACCCCATAAAAGCCCCCATAAACCCCCGTTCCCATGGTCCGATCATGCTGGTTCGCGAACTCGTTCGAATAAACGTAGGTTTACACGTTTGTACCAAATGTCATCAAAATCGGATCGTTTTTGCTCGAGTTATCGCGCTAACGGACACACATATATATATATATATATGAATTTGAACGGATGGTGTTTTTGGCCTCTAGGGACCTCAAAACGAAAAAAAAAAATCGGTCCCGGGTCCAGGTCTTACCATGAGTACTACGGTAATAGCTTATTCCCTATATGGGAAATTCGCTAAAATGTGCACGGATTTATGAATATACAGTAAAAGCATTAGTTTTCATTTTGGTGTCTAAATAGTTTCCACGGACTTCTTTCAAATTATAGATTTGACAAACCACCTACGAATAGAATAATAATAACTTATATTTGCTGTAAGAAGGAATACAATTATTTTATTATACATTAAATAAAATTAATATGGCTTGTTTGACTGTCATATACCAAATGTTACACCTTCAGAGTCAGTTGCAAAGGAATGCTTGATATTAAATCGTCCTTTCAACCCTATTCATGTTCTTCTTCTCTGCCAACATATACTTTTTCATTAAAATATATTGTCAAATGTCACAAGGGTATTATAAAATGAATCATTATGTAATGTAAATTATGAGTTATTGTACTAAAAATGCTATAAAAAGCTACAAAACGACACAAAAGATTATTTTTTAGAATGTTCTGTTACACACTTTACCTGAACATCGCAAAAGTTGGTTAACTATAAAAATTATTTACATTCACTATATAGAAGTGATTTAGCGTAATGCAAGCTACCTAAACCTTTTTATAAAACAGTACAATGTATATATAGACGAGCTTTATAGGTATTAATCATTTAAATTCGTTATAGCATACATTATCTACTATATAAATAAAATTAGAGTTTTGTCTGTATATTGCTCAGAATCATAAATTTTTAGGTTATTTTTACGTTTTATACATTAAAGAAGCCGAAACAGGGCTCATCTAAATTTCTGTCTGTCTGTCTGTCTGTAACACTAAAGATGGCATTTTACGCAATCTTCTCCAGGAAAACGAGAGTACCTATCAAGATTCAAGTCATTTTAATGTATTCACTGGATTTGTGAGAGTGTCTTTAGCCATTAAAATATGGCCTCACTACTTTGTAAAAACCAATAACACCTAATATCACCCTTTCCAGCTGCGGCACACGTTATATGTTGTTTTATTGGATTTTTTGGGAAAATGCCACCCTGGCTTCCTCTGAGTTTATTTCGTGCCACTGTGGCATTTTCTTATTTCTCCACCCCTACACACCGATTAACCTCGAAAAGTGTTACTAAATGTTTTAAAACTGACCACTTTACTTAATTAGTCAGTTTTGAAGATTTGAAGGTGTTTTTTACAGAAGTAAAAAAATTGTATTAAAAGGACTCCTACCGCAGGTCCCTCGCAATGCCTCACCTGCACTTATTCTCCAAATTGATGCAAAAACTTTATAAAACTGAAAAACCCGTAATACAACCTTTCTAACTGGCATTTTCCAGTCGAACTACAACCAATAACACCTATTAACACCCTTTCAAGCTGCGGCCCACGTTATTTGTTGTTTTATTAGCTTTTTTTGGAAAATGCCACCATGGCCCCCACGAGGTTCTAGTGCCATTGTGGCATTTTCTAATTCCTTTACCCCGTCACCCCCAATACACCTGCAATTTACCACAGAATACATTATGACACCCTCTCGCACTTTGGCACCCATTAATTGCTGTATTATAAGCCCTTTTTGAGAATTGCCACCTTGGCCTCCTGGAGGGTCTAGCGCCACCGTCGCATTTCTTATTTCTCCACCCCTTCTCACTAATTACGCTCGGAAAGTGTTACAAAATGCTTAACCACTTACCTCTTTACCCTGTAATGAAGTGTTAAAGAAGGCCAAGGTTTGGTATCGAAATATGGACAAAAACACCAAACACCAGAAAAGGTACTCGGTGACATTAAGGAAAAAGTACTGAGGGAAAGACCTGAGGGAAAACACCAAGAAAAGGTACTCAGAGACCAGAGGGAAAAGTACTGAGGGAAAGTGCTCAGGGAAAAGTGCGCAGGACTTTCGTTGGGTACTGGGTACCTTCCCCCACTCTCAAAGCACTTTCTGGCCCTATATAAGGAGCATCCTTGGGGGACTTCGTGAGTTGGGCCTCCGGGCCCGCCCCCGCCGGTAGGCACCACCGGTGGGTCCCTTCCCCCGCACTAGAGGCGTGTTGAGCTCGGTGCATCCCGTCCCCCAGCACTAGAGGCGTGTTGAGCTCGGTGCTTCCCCGTCCCCGCACTAGAGGCGTGTTGAGCTCGGTGCATCCCGTCCCCCAGCACTAGAGGCGTGTTGAGCTCGGTGCATCCCGTCCCCCAGCACTAGAGGCGTGTTGAGCTCGGTGCATCCCGTCCCCCAGCACTAGAGGCGTGTTGAGCTCGGTGCATCCCGTCCCCCAGCACTAGAGGCGTGTTGAGCTCGGTGCATCCCGTCCCCCAGCACTAGAGGCGTGTTGAGCTCGGTGCATCCCGTCCCCCAGCACTAGAGGCGTGTTGAGCTCGGTGCATCCCGTCCCCCAGCACTAGAGGCGTGTTGAGCTCGGTGCATCCCGTCCCCCAGCACTAGAGGCGTGTTGAGCTCGGTGCATCCCGTCCCCCAGCACTAGAGGCGTGTTGAGCTCGGTGCATCCCGTCCCCCAGCACTAGAGGCGTGTTGAGCTTGGTGCATCCCGTCCCCCAGCACTAGAGGCGTGTTGAGCTCGGTGCATCCCGTCCCCCAGCACTAGAGGCGTGTTGAGCTCGGTGCATCCCGTCCCCCAGCACTAGAGGCGTGTTGAGCTCGGTGCATCCCGTCCCCGCACTAGAGGCGTGTTGAGCTCGGTGCATCCCGTCCCCCAGCACTAGAGGCGTGTTGAGCTCGGTGCATCCCGTCCCCCAGCACTAGAGGCGTGTTGAGCTCGGTGCATCCCGTCCCCCAGCACTAGAGGCGTGTTGAGCTCGGTGCATCCCGTCCCCCAGCACTAGAGGCGTGTTGAGCTCGGTGCATCCCGTCCCCCAGCACTAGAGGCGTGTTGAGCTCGGTGCATCCCGGCCCCCAGCACTAGAGGCGTGTTGAGCTCGGTGCATCCCGTCCCCGCACTAGAGGCGTGTTGAGCTCGGTGCATCCCGTCCCCCAGCACTAGAGGCGTGTTGAGCTCGGTGCATCCCGTCCCCCAGCACTAGAGGCGTTTTGAGCTCGGTGCATCCCGTCCCCCAGCACTAGAGGCGTGTTGAGCTTGGTGCATCCCGTCCCCCAGCACTAGAGGCGTGTTGAGCTCGGTGCATCCCGTCCCCCAGCACTAGAGGCGTGTTGAGCTCGGTGCTTCCCGTTCCCCCGTACTAGAGGCGTGTTGAGCCCGGTACATTCCGTTCCCGTACTAGAGGCGTGTTGAGCCCGGTACATCCTGTTCCGGCACTAGAGGCGTGTTGAGCCTGGTGCAGCTGGTTGGCGTGTTGAGCCCCAGCATCCATTTTATTTCAGTTTAAGTAACCCGGTGGCCAAAGGAGCTGCCTCCCGGGACCATGTATCCGTCTGGAGGGGGATGAAGAGGCCCACCTCCACTATTTAGAAGAGAGCCGTCTAGGAGAGACGGTAGTTGGCATCCGACATTGAGACTGGCGACACCTAGAGAAGCGGCTGCGTTTGGGTTCAGGAAGGTGAGCCGCCCAGCACTTCCCGAGATAGGAGTCTGCATCCGTCGGTGACAGCGTGAGGAGCTGCTACGCAAGGGACAACCTTCCGCCTAGCACTATCCGAGAAGAGTCTGCATCCGACAGTTACTGGTGGCATCGAGTGGAGCTGCTGCGTTTGGGCTCCGGTTGGTGAGCCGCCCAGCACTTCCCGAGACGGAGCCAGTTAGAGGACTGCAGGAGCTGAGAGGAGAGGACTGCAGGAGCCGAGAGAAGGAGAGTTCCGCAGGAGCCGAGAGGAGAGGACTGCGGGAGCTGAGAGAGAAGGAGTCTGCAAGAGCCGTCCGTGCAGACAGGACTACCACAGACTGGGCTTTGCCAAGAGATATAAAGATAAACTGTAAATATTGTATATATATTCTATAATTAGTCCTGAGATAATAAATGATGTATAATCTATGCAAGTGTTCAGTCAATCTGAGTCCTAAAATCCCCGAAAAGATCTGAATGCTGTACAAAGGTAAAAACCTGAGAAAGTACGTTACAACCCAACTATACCGTTTTGAAGATATAACAGTAATTGTTACAGAAATTACAAAATCTTAGGTAAAAGTAAACTACCGCAGGTCGATATCAATACCTCTCCTGCATTTTTCCCCCAAATTCAGAAAAAAATTAAAAAACTGGAAAATCCGTATTGCAACCTTGCGAACTTGCATTTTTTAGTCAAACTACAACCAATAGCACATATTAACACCCTCTCACACTGCGGCACACGTAGTTGGCTCTATTATATGCTTTTTTTGTGAAATGCCACCCTGGCCTTCAGTTCGTTTATTTCGTGCCACTGTGGCATTTTCTGATTTCTCCACCCCTACACACCCATTAACCTCGAAAGGTGTTACTAAATGTTTTAAAACTGACCACTTTACTTAATTAGTCAGTTTTGAAGATTTGAAGGTGTTTTTTACAGAAGTAAAAAAATTTTATTCAAAGGACTCCTACCGCAGGTCCCTCGCAATGCCTCACCTGCACTTATTCTCCAAATTGAAGCAAAAACTTTATAAAACTGAAAAACCCGTAATACAACCTTTCAAACCGGCATTTTCCAGTCGAACTACAACCAATAACACCTATTAACACCCTTTCAAGCTGCAGCCCACGTTATTTGTTGTTTTATTAGCTTTTTTTGGAAAATGCCACCATGGCCCCCACGAGGTTCTAGTGCCATCGTGGCATTTTCTAATTCCTGTACCCCGTCACCCCCAATACACCTGAAATTCACCACAGAACACGTTATGACACCCTCTCGCACTTTGGCACCCATTACTTGCTGTATTATAAGCCCTTTTTGAGAAATGCCACCTTGGCCTCCTGGAGGGTCTAGCGCCACCGTGGCATTTCTTATTTCTCCACCCGTTCTCACTAATTACGCTCGGAAAGTGTTACAAAATTGTTAAACACTCACCTATTTACCCAACTAGACCGTTTTGAAGATATAACAGTGATTGTTACAGAAATTACAAAATCTTAGGTAAAAGAAAACTACCGCAGGTCGATATCAATACTTCACCTGCATTTTTCCCCTAAATTTAAGAAAAAATTTTAAAAACTGGAAAATCCTTATTGCAACCTTCCGAACTGGCATTTTTTAGTCAAACTACAACCAATAACACATATTAACACCCTCTCACACTGCGGCACACGTAGTTTGCTCTATTTTATTTGTTTTTTTTTAATGCCACCCTGGCCTTCAGTTCGTTTATTTCGTGCCACTGTGGCATTTTCGTATTTCTGCACTCTACACACCCATTAGCCTCGAAAAGTGTTACTGAATGTTTTAAAACTGACCACTTCACTTAATTAGTCAGTCTTGAAGATTTAAAAGCGATTATTACATAAATTACCAAATTGTAGTCAAAGAACTCCTACCGCAGGTCTCTCGCAATGCCTCACCTGCATTTTTTCTAGAAATTCGGTATTTTCCTTACAACACCCTATCACACTGCGGCACACGTAATTTTCAGTATTAAATGCTTTTTATGTGAAATGCCACCCTGGCCCCCAGGAGGTTATAGTGTCACCGTGGCATCTTCTAATTTCTATAGCATGTCATCCCATTACACCAGATAATTGCGCCACGATGGCCTATTGTAGAATGCCCGATCTCTGATGTTCTCACCATGTCTAATCGTGGCCTTTCGTGGGATGCCATGGTGACATTGCTTTTGGCATAATGGCCTTTTGTGGTAGCCCACGGTTGCTTTAGCCACATTGGCCTTTGCGATATGTCATGGTGTCTTTTGCCACGATGGCCTTTTCTTGTATATCTAATTTATTTCATATTACGGTGGCCTTTTGTGGCATGCCGTGGTGGCTAAAGGCATACACTGTCTTTTTTTGCAATGCCAATTGATGCCAACTAATTGACCACCTTATACGGATCCTCTAACCACCCAATTCTACAAATACTGCAAGTTGGATCAATATCAGTTGTAACCACCAGTTTAAACTTTAGTGTCGTGTCTAAGCCAATCATGGGGTTCCGTGACGTCACCACAATCTCGGCTTTTCAAATAATCCTGGTTTACATTGATTCTCTATTTTTGTGCTAGTTGATATGACATCATTCGATATGTAGTCTTTATTAATGTCATCCAAAATCAGTATGAAAGCTAACCAGTCCCATGGCTCACATGCAATCATTTATGTTCAATTTACTCAATATATTTATATCCAACTCGAAATAAATTTATTATTGGTCACCTGGTCCATGTATACGGCATATAACAATCGTATTCAACATATATACAACTTGTATTCATTCCTACACCCTGTTACAAGTGTCTGCAGGCAATGCACCTTGCAACGGCAAATAAATGAACTAACTGCACAGATTTCATCCGTAGTTCATAGAGCGCACCACTGTTAAAGTAGTCAACCACTCAGTTTGTTCTCGTACTTGTTTTGTGCATTATCAACTATTAAGTATTGGAGTCTACAAATGATATCGTGTTGTGAATGTGAATCTCCATTTATAGTTTAATATCCACAACCTACGAAAAAGTTATTATGTAATCTCAAATAGACATCTACCTTGATGTTGTTAGTCGTCATAAGTTAATTGTAGTCTATTGTTTAAGAATGCAGGCAGTGGAAATGTCAATAGGTCGTTATATGCAACCATTGAAAATATCATATTACATTATATCCCCTAGTTAATTGCAATCGACAACTAAAAGAACCACTCACTAATGAAAATCAATCAATGTGAATTCAAACTTCCCTACTTTCACGTGTATGCTTTTTTATACTATTTCCTACAATACGCAACCAACAAAAATCCATTATACTCTCAAGTAAAGAAAACTATATTGGATAATGAACATTTCGTCATTGGTGAATTATTGATTAGGTTATTCATTGAAATTGTAAATTCTACGTTGTATAATATCAATGTAAATAATGTATTTCATTAGGTTACTTAGTATCAAGCTCCAATTTCAATAATCCCCCTAGTATGAAGATCATTCAATGTATATAAAACTTCCATACCTGTATTTGTTTTTCTATGTCTATGTAAGTATTTCCATCATTTTAACCAAAATTTGACCAGGCTATAATAATACCATAGCAACTGAGATTTAATTATAAAAAATTTCAAGTGGCATCCACATCGTAAAAATTTAAGTAAACTTAAACTATTCTACAACATTATGGCAAGACAGTACCTACCTTGTATCCACAATGACAAAATGGAAGAGTCCGAACGTGTACGCAAATACCACTTGAAGACAATCAATCGATGCCGGATAATGGCAATCCTGCGAACATCTGTGCCTGAGAAGATCTTGGGTGCGTCAAGTCAGGCCAATGTAGCAGACCACGTTATGCGGATCCTCAAAGCACCCAGATCCACTAGAATACAGCAAGACGCTCGTCATGGCGTGCGTCGTATGATATCCACCTACATTTCGGAAAATATTGGCCACCCAAGTGAAGAAATGGCGATAACTTACTATTGCCATGAATGCTACGACGGCACTGAACTTCAAGAGTATATTACGTTATACGGTCCTCCTGGACTTACACTGATGCAAGGTGGGAACTCTCCTCCTTCTCCACACTTTCTACCATCTACTCCGCCTTTGCCGCAACAGCACCAATTGCCAGGACCGTCATCTTCCTTGTCTTCAAATGGTATTTACGTACACGTTCTGACTCTTCCATTTTGTCATTGTGGATACAAGGTAGGTACTGTCTTGCCATAATGTTGTAGAATAGTTTAAGTTTACTTAAATTTTTACGATGTGGATGCCACTTGAAAATTTTTATAATAAAATCTCAGTTGCTATGGTATTATTATAGCCTGGTCAAATTTTGGTTAAAATGATGGAAATACTTACATAGACATAGAAAAACAAATACAGATATGGAAGTTTTATATACATTGAATGATCTTCATACTAGGGGGATTATTGAAATTGGAGCTTGATACTAAGTAACCTAATGAAATACATTATTTACATTGATATTATACAACGTAGAATTTACAATTTCAATGAATAACCTAATCAATAATTCACCAATGACGAAATGTTCATTATCCAATATAGTTTTCTTTACTTGAGAGTATAATGGATTTTTGTTGGTTGCGTATTGTAGGAAATAGTATAAAAAAGCATACACGTGAAAGTAGGGAAGTTTGAATTCACATTGATTGATTTTCATTAGTGAGTGGTTCTTTTAGTTGTCGATTGCAATTAACTAGGGGATATAATGTAATATGATATTTTCAATGGTTGCATATAACGACCTATTGACATTTCCACTGCCTGCATTCTTAAACAATAGACTACAATTAACTTATGACGACTAACAACATCAAGGTAGATGTCTATTTGAGATTACATAATAACTTTTTCGTAGGTTGTGGACATAAACTATAAATGGAGATTCACATTCACAACACGATATCATTTGTAGACTCCAATACTTAATAGTTGATAATGCACAAAACAAGTACGAGAACAAACTGAGTGGTTGACTACTTTAACAGTGGTGCGCTCTATGAACTACGGATGAAATCTGTGCAGTTAGTTCATTTATTTGCCGTTGCAAGGTGCATTGCCTGCAGACACTTGTAACAGGGTGTAGGAATGAATACAAGTTGTATATATGTTGAATACGATTGTTATATGCCGTATACATGGACCAGGTGACCAATAATAAATTTATTTCGAGTTGGATATAAATATATTGAGTAAATTGAACATAAATGATTGCATGTGAGCCATGGGACTGGTTAGCTCTCATACTGATTTTGGATGACATTAATAAAGACTACATATCGAATGATGTCATATCAACTAGCACAAAAATAGAGAATCAATGTAAACCAGGATTATTTGAAAAGCCGAGATTGTGGTGACGTCACGGAACCCCATGATTGGCTTAGACACGACACTAAAGTTTAAACTGGTGGTTACAACTGATATTGATCCAACTTGCAGTATTTGTAGAATTGGGTGGTTAGAGGATCCGTATAAGGTGGTCAATTAGTTGGCATCAATTGGCATTGCAAAAAAAGACAGTGTATGCCTTTAGCCACCACGGCATGCCACAAAAGGCCACCGTAATATGAAATAAATTAGATATACAAGAAAAGGCCATCGTGGCAAAAGACACCATGACATATCGCAAAGGCCAATGTGGCTAAAGCAACCGTGGGCTACCACAAAAGGCCATTATGCCAAAAGCAATGTCACCATGGCATCCCACGAAAGGCCACGATTAGACATGGTGAGAACATCAGAGATCGGGCATTCTACAATAGGCCATCGTGGCGCAATTATCTGGTGTAATGGGATGACATGCTATAGAAATTAGAAGATGCCACGGTGACACTATAACCTCCTGGGGGCCAGGGTGGCATTTCACATAAAAAGCATTTAATACTGAAAATTACGTGTGCCGCAGTGTGATAGGGTGTTGTAAGGAAAATACCGAATTTCTAGAAAAAATGCAGGTGAGGCATTGCGAGAGACCTGCGGTAGGAGTTCTTTGACTACAATTTGGTAATTTATGTAATAATCGCTTTTAAATCTTCAAGACTGACTAATTAAGTGAAGTGGTCAGTTTTAAAACATTCAGTAACACTTTTCGAGGCTAATGGGTGTGTAGAGTGCAGAAATACGAAAATGCCACAGTGGCACGAAATAAACGAACTGAAGGCCAGGGTGGCATTAAAAAAAAAACAAATAAAATAGAGCAAACTACGTGTGCCGCAGTGTGAGAGGGTGTTAATATGTGTTATTGGTTGTAGTTTGACTAAAAAATGCCAGTTCGGAAGGTTGCAATAAGGATTTTCCAGTTTTTAAAATTTTTTCTTAAATTTGGGGGAAAAATGCAGGTGAAGTATTGATATCGACCTGCGGTAGTTTTCTTTTACCTAAGATTTTGTAATTTCTGTAACAATCACTGTTATATCTTCAAAACGGTCTAGTTGGGTAAATAGGTGAGTGTTTAACAATTTTGTAACACTTTCCGAGCGTAATTAGTGAGAACGGGTGGAGAAATAAGAAATGCCACGGTGGCGCTAGACCCTCCAGGAGGCCAAGGTGGCATTTCTCAAAAAGGGCTTATAATACAGCAAGTAATGGGTGCCAAAGTGCGAGAGGGTGTCATAACGTGTTCTGTGGTGAATTTCAGGTGTATTGGGGGTGACGGGGTACAGGAATTAGAAAATGCCACGATGGCACTAGAACCTCGTGGGGGCCATGGTGGCATTTTCCAAAAAAAGCTAATAAAACAACAAATAACGTGGGCTGCAGCTTGAAAGGGTGTTAATAGGTGTTATTGGTTGTAGTTCGACTGGAAAATGCCGGTTTGAAAGGTTGTATTACGGGTTTTTCAGTTTTATAAAGTTTTTGCTTCAATTTGGAGAATAAGTGCAGGTGAGGCATTGCGAGGGACCTGCGGTAGGAGTCCTTTGAATAAAATTTTTTTACTTCTGTAAAAAACACCTTCAAATCTTCAAAACTGACTAATTAAGTAAAGTGGTCAGTTTTAAAACATTTAGTAACACCTTTCGAGGTTAATGGGTGTGTAGGGGGTGGAGAAATCAGAAAATGCCACAGTGGCACGAAATAAACGAACTGAAGGCCAGGGTGGCATTTCACAAAAAAAGCATATAATAGAGCCAACTACGTGTGCCGCAGTGTGAGAGGGTGTTAATATGTGCTATTGGTTGTAGTTTGACTAAAAAAATGCAAGTTCGCAAGGTTGCAATACGGATTTTCCAGTTTTTTAATTTTTTTCTGAATTTGGGGGAAAAATGCAGGAGAGGTATTGATATCGACCTGCGGTAGTTTACTTTTACCTAAGATTTTGTAAATTTCTGTAAACAATTACCTGTTATATCTTCAAAACGGTATAGTTGGGTTGTAACGTACTTTCTCAGGGTTTTTACCTTTGTACAGCATTCAGATCTTTTCGGGGATTTTAGGACTCAGATTGACTGAACACTTGCATAGATTATACATCATTTATTATCTCAGGACTAATTATAGAATCTATATACAATATTTACAGTTTTTATCTTTATATCTCTTGGCAAAGCCCAGTCTGTGGTAGTCCTGTCTGCACGGACGGCTCTTGCAGACTCCTTCTCTCTCAGCTCCCGCAGTCCTCTCCTCTCGGCTCCTGCGGAACTCTCCTTCTCTCGGCTCCTGCAGTCCTCTCCTCTCAGCTCCTGCAGTCCTCTAACTGGCTCCGTCTCGGGAAGTGCTGGGCGGCTCACCAACCGGAGCCCAAACGCAGCAGCTCCACTCGATGCCACCAGTAACTGTCGGATGCAGACTCTTCTCGGATAGTGCTAGGCGGAAGGTTGTCCCTTGCGTAGCAGCTCCTCACGCTGTCACCGACGGATGCAGACTCCTATCTCGGGAAGTGCTGGGCGGCTCACCTTCCTGAACCCAAACGCAGCCGCTTCTCTAGGTGTCGCCAGTCTCAATGTCGGATGCCAACTACCGTCTCTCCTAGACGGCTCTCTTCTAAATAGTGGAGGTGGGCCTCTTCATCCCCCTCCAGACGGATACATGGTCCCGGGAGGCAGCTCCTTTGGCCACCGGGTTTACTTAAACTGAAATAAAATGGATGCTGGGGCTCAACACGCCAACCAGCTGCACCAGGCTCAACACGCCTCTAGTGCCGGAACAGGATGTACCGGGCTCAACACGCCTCTAGTACGGGAACGGAATGTACCGGGCTCAACACGCCTCTAGTACGGGGGAACGGGAAGCACCGAGCTCAACACGCCTCTAGTGCTGGGGGACGGGATGCACCGAGCTCAACACGCCTCTAGTGCTGGGGGGACGGGATGCACCAAGCTCAACACGCCTCTAGTGCTGGGGGACGGGATGCACCGAGCTCAACACGCCTCTAGTGCTGGGGGACGGGATGCACCGAGCTCAACACGCCTCTAGTGCTGGGGGACGGGATGCACCGAGCTCAACACGCCTCTAGTGCGGGGACGGGATGCACCGAGCTCAACACGCCTCTAGTGCTGGGGGACGGGATGCACCGAGCTCAAACACGCCTCTAGTGCTGGGGGACGGGATGCACCGAGCTCAACACGCCTCTAGTGCTGGGGGACGGGATGCACCAAGCTCAACACGCCTCTAGTGCTGGGGGACGGGATGCACCGAGCTCAACACGCCTCTAGTGCTGGGGGACGGGATGCACCAAGCTCAACACGCCTCTAGTGCTGGGGGACGGGATGCACCGAGCTCAACACGCCCTCTAGTGCTGGGGGACGGGATGCACCGAGCTCAACACGCCTCTAGTGCTGGGGGACGGGATGCACCGAGCTCAACACGCCTCTAGTGCTGGGGGACGGGATGCACCGAGCTCAACACGCCTCTAGTGCTGGGGGACGGGATGCACCGAGCTCAACACGCCTCTAGTGCGGGGACGGGGAAGCACCGAGCTCAACACGCCCTCTAGTGCTGGGGGACGGGATGCACCGAGCTCAACACGCCTCTAGTGCGGGGGAAGGGACCCACCGGTGGCGCCTACCGGCGGGGGCGGGCCCGGAGGCCCAACTCACGAAGTCCCCCAAGGATGCTCCTTATATAGGGCCAGAAAGTGCTTTGAGAGTGGGGGAAGGTACCCAGTACCCAACGAAAGTCCTGCGCACTTTTCCCTGAGCACTTTCCCTCAGTACTTTTCCCTCTGGTCTCTGAGTACCTTTTCTTGGTGTTTTCCCTCAGGTCTTTCCCTCAGTACTTTTTCCTTAATGTCACCGAGTACCTTTTCTGGTGTTTGGTGTTTTTGTCCATATTTCGATACCAAACCTTGGCCTTCTTTAACACTTCATTACAGGGTAAAGAGGTAAGTGGTTAAGCATTTTGTAACACTTTCCGAGCGTAATTAGTGAGAAGGGGTGGAGAAATAAGAAATGCGACGGTGGCGCTAGACCCTCCAGGAGGCCAAGGTGGCAATTCTCAAAAAGGGCTTATAATACAGCAATTAATGGGTGCCAAAGTGCGAGAGGGTGTCATAATGTATTCTGTGGTAAATTGCAGGTGTATTGGGGGTGACGGGGTAAAGGAATTAGAAAATGCCACAATGGCACTAGAACCTCGTGGGGGCCATGGTGGCATTTTCCAAAAAAAGCTAATAAAACAACAAATAACGTGGGCCGCAGCTTGAAAGGGTGTTAATAGGTGTTATTGGTTGTAGTTCGACTGGAAAATGCCAGTTAGAAAGGTTGTATTACGGGTTTTTCAGTTTTATAAAGTTTTTGCATCAATTTGGAGAATAAGTGCAGGTGAGGCATTGCGAGGGGACCTGCGGTAGGAGTCCTTTTAATACAATTTTTTTTACTTCTGTAAAAAAACACCTTCAAATCTTCAAAACTGACTAATTAAGTAAAGTGGTCAGTTTTAAAACATTTAGTAACACTTTTCGAGGTTAATCGGTGTGTAGGGGTGGAGAAATAAGAAAATGCCACAGTGGCACGAAATAAACTCAGAGGAAGCCAGGGTGGCATTTTCCCAAAAAATCCAATAAAACAACATATAACGTGTGCCGCAGCTGGAAAGGGTGATATTAGGTGTTATTGGTTTTTACAAAGTAGTGAGGCCATATTTTAATGGCTAAAGACACTCTCACAAATCCAGTGAATACATTAAAATGACTTGAATCTTGATAGGTACTCTCGTTTTCCTGGAGAAGATTGCGTAAAATGCCATCTTTAGTGTTACAGACAGACAGACAGACAGAAATTTAGATGAGCCCTGTTTCGGCTTCTTTAATGTATAAAACGTAAAAATAACCTAAAAATTTATGATTCTGAGCAATATACAGACAAAACTCTAATTTTATTTATATAGTAGATAATGTATGCTATAACGAATTTAAATGATTAATACCTATAAAGCTCGTCTATATATACATTGTACTGTTTTATAAAAAGGTTTAGGTAGCTTGCATTACGCTAAATCACTTCTATATAGTGAATGTAAATAATTTTTATAGTTAACCAACTTTTGCGATGTTCAGGTAAAGTGTGTAACAGAACATTCTAAAAAATAATCTTTTGTGTCGTTTTGTAGCTTTTTATAGCATTTTTAGTACAATAACTCATAATTTACATTACACAATGATTCATTTTATAATACCCTTGTGACATTTGACAATATATTTTAATGAAAAAGTATATGTTGGCAGAGAAGAAGAACATGAATAGGGTTGAAAGGACGATTTAATATCAAGCATTCCTTTGCAACTGACTCTGAAGGTGTAACATTTGGTATATGACAGTCAAACAAGCCATATTAATTTTATTTAATGTATAATAAAATAATTGTATTCCTTCTTACAGCAAATATAAGTTATTATTATTCTATTCGTAGGTGGTTTGTCAAATCTATAATTTGAAAGAAGTCCGTGGAAACTATTTAGACATGAAAATGAAAACTAATGCATTTACAGTATATTAATTCATCAGTGCACATTCTTAATATTCAAATGTATTTAAATAGAAATTTCTTCACAATTTTTTTTTTCAATCCAAATGAAACCTAGATTACATAAAAATGAAATGTATCCGTAATTCTTAAAACATAATGACTTAAAAAAGTATAGAAGTGTGTAGAAAATATTTTACTGACAATAAATCTTAAAACAGTATTTAGTTATAAATTATCGTAATTTTGAATTAAGACTACATAAGAAACAAAGTTTATGAATATAGGTCGTACAGAATTCAGTAATATAAACGACTAAATAAAAAAAACAGGTCCAAACCATTATGCAATATGTATTTGTAAGTATCTATGAATAATAGCTCAAAATAAACAAAAAAGGGAAAAACAAAAATTAACAGTAATAAAAAATTTTTAAAAGAGTAAGTAAGATGGTGGTTTCTCTGTTTATAAATAAAAGTTTAAAAAAATATCTTAAGCACAGAAAGATTCTTGAATCCATTAGACAGTGAACAGTTATGAAACGCCTTTTAAACTTTTATAAACTTCTTCAATCAAAAGTTACCATAGCTTTTCATCTTTAAGAACTTTCTGATTTACCTCTTGCTTATGTACTCTTATTAGTTTGTTAGATTAGCTTTCTACAGGAAAACCCAAAGGAAGGTATATGTTTTATATTCATTGAAGAATCTCGAATAAGGGACGCCATTGAGATTCTTGTCATTCGCCTATTTGGTCTGATGATTGGATTGTCTAATTAAAATCGATCACCACTTACCATCTTTTATATCTAATTACCGTCTTGTGAGAAAACAGTATAATTGTAAATATACTACAAAAAGGGTCATTAGAGGTATATTTTTTGTCTTTAACCAAATTTGTACTTTCAGTTAATCCACCTAAGTACTGGTGGTTGCTGGAGTTATCTGTTTAAACCTTTGGGACCGGTAAGGTAGGTAATTTATTAGAAGTGTGGGGAGCACCAAGAAAGTAGAGGAGTGCACCCGCATCTATGGGCTCTGATTGGATAGCTGGAAATAGGAGACACGGGGACGCATGCCTAGCGACTGATTTAGCAAGTTTAACTTAGAGTTATCCAGTGGTGTGAAGAAATAATTAGTTACATCAACCAGTTTCTGACAGTTAACGGAATTTCCGATGATGTCTGTCCAGAATTACAGTCAAAACTACGCCACCCAAACGTCCCTATTGCCTGTTTACCCCTAATTACCTTGAACAAACTTTCATGGCTGCTCTTCCTGCACTTTGAACACCATGTAGGACTGTTGTTGGTGGACACCGCTAATCCGATGATGACAAAGGATTAGTACAGATTGGCCTATGCATTCTACTTAATCTCTAGGGTATGTCGGCCAAGAAGCCAGACTGCGGTATACGTCATAAAATAATACCATAAGCGGTACAAGCCCAGAGGGCTCAGTTCACAAGACGACCTGTCTTAATTTTGTGAGTTGCCCGATCAATTCAGGAGTTTCATACTACACCCTGGCTACCTGTGTGATACAGCTCGTTAACCTTCCTACTTAAATAATTTAATATTAATTGGTTAAACAAGTTATTACAATTACTATAGTAAAGTGATATAATTATCTTGTTTATAAATGTTCATTCCAATAAGCTGCAGTTAAAGGAGCATGGGTTACGTTATTAAACATTCCAGCACATTTCCATCTGACCTTTGTTGTAATGCTTGCATCATCTCAACATTGACTGCTTTTTAAGTATGTTGAAACAACTCTGCAGTTTTATTATTAATCCATGTTGTATATGAGTTGAATATGGAAAAGAAATTGAATGTAAATATTTTCATTAATTTTCGAATGGAATAACCTTTAAAAAGTTTGACTCCAATGGATCAATAGAAAACCTCTCTTCCCTGTATGTTTTATAAAAAAAAAACCAGGTAACTTACAAGACTCTCAAAACAAAGTAATTTTTGAATGTTACATAAATAAATATTTTTATTTGTATCTAAAATATATTTTGGGTTTTCATGCAGGCGTCATAATATTTTTTTACTTTCTCTCTTTAAATATAATTTTAAATACTATAGGTATTCAGCCTTATATACTATTGTCTTTGTATTGTGATGAACAATATTTACAATACAATCACCACGACAATCCAACTGCACCCGGGAGAACAGTTATACAGATCTATTTCAGTAATCCCTGATATTGGGTTGGATTACCATAAATCTGGCATGATATACAGGGTGAATCTCGGAAGGTGCCTACTATTGATTCCAGAAATCCCGTTGGTCTTACAACAATGAAAGATAAGTGTTTTCCAGTAAACCAACCTTAAGGAAAAACTAAGAAATATTTAAAATGTTTTAATGTACAATATTCTCCAAAACAAAACTCGTTAAATCTCACAATCAGAAATTGCAAACTTGGGATATATTATAGGCTACATAATTTATACACTCTTGTTCAAACAAACGTATTGGAAGAATACGTGTTTAACTATTTTATTTGTTAAAGATAGCATCTCTTTACGTGGAAAAGGTTTTACTAGTTTAAATACTCATTTTTTTTCAAATTGCAGGTATCACTACTTCTGAGTCGCATTCGTTATAGAGTAATCTTTACTTTGACAAACATTAATGCAGCATTATTACAAATCATAAATTTAAAATTTAAAATTTAGGAGTCCTTTGAATAAATTTTTTTTACTTCTGTAAAAAACACCTTCAAATCTTCAAAACTGACTAATTAAGTAAAGTGGTCAGTTTTAAAACATTTAGTAACACTTTTCGAGGTTAATGGGTGTGTAGGGGTGGAGAAATAAGAAAATGCCACAGTGGCACGAAATAAACGAACTGAAGGCTAGGGTGGCATTTCACAAAAAAAGCATATAATAGAGCCAACTACGTGTGCCGCAGTGTGAGAGGGTGTTAATATGTGTTATTGGTTGTAGTTCGACTGGAAAATGCCAGTTAGAAAGGTTGTATTACGGGTTTTTCAGTTTTATAAAGTTTTTGCTTCAATTTGGAGAATAAGTGCAGGTGAGGCATTGCGAGGGACCTGCGGTAGGAGTCCTTTTAATACAATTTTTTTACTTCTGTAAAAAACACCTTCAAATCTTCAAAACTGACTAATTAAGTAAAGTGGTCAGTTTTAAAACATTTAGTAACACTTTTCGAGGTTAATGGGTGTGTAGGGGTGGAGAAATAAGAAAATGCCACAGTGGCACGAAATAAACTCAGAGGAAGCCAGGGTGGCATTTTCCCAAAAAATCCAATAAAACAACATATAACGTGTGCCGCAGCTGGAAAGGGTGATATTAGGTGTTATTGGTTGTAGTTAGACTCGATGAAGGAAGTTTGGAAGGTTGCCATACGCATTTTTAACTTATATAAACTTTTTTATTTAATTCGGGGCAAAAGTGTAGGTGAGTGATTGCGAGTGACCTACGGTAGGAATATTTTTGCGAAAACTGGGCAACTTGTGTTAAATTCACTTTTAAACCCTTAAAAAGGACTTGTTAAGTTAAGTGTTCAGTTATACAACATTTTGAGACAACTTTCGAGGATCATGCGTGGGAAGGGGTAAAGATAATGCAAAATGCCACGCTGGTGCAACACCCTGCTGGGTGCCAAGGTGGCATTTCACATAAATAGCATATAATATAGCCAATAACGCCTGGCGCAGGGTGAGAGGGTGTTGCTGGCTGCAGTTGGACTGGAGAATGCAATTATCAGGTGTAATGGGTTTATGCAGGTAGAGAAATTAGAAAATGCCGCGGTGGAGACAATATCGCTCCTAAAGGGCCAAGGTGGCTTTCCGCTTGTAAATCAACTTGCAACGCTAATAACTCTTGAAATAGGGGGTGAATCGTCAAACCGATTACCTCACTGTAAAGGGGACATAAGGAGCACTCGATTTATAACGTCAAAAACCTTCATAAGCAGTATTACATTTTTAGAAATTGGTTAATTGCGTTCGCATCATTCCTGATCAAATGAATCTGGAACGTGGCCACGCCCCCCATTGTTCCCCATTGTCTCAAAATGCCACAGTGGAGTAACTTATATAAACCTTAATATCTCGATAATTTTAGGTCGTACAACCAAGTGTCATGCATAATTAGATAGGGGACATTGGGAGCACTGACATTAGTATGAGAAGTTACTTAGGAAAGGCTACATTAATTATATACTTTGGATTTTAGACAAAGGGGTAGTAAAATCAGTCTAAGTGTTCGCGTCATGTCAGGTATTATATTATGGTATAAACTGTTGTTACTATGGTTCAATTAATTGTGTGAGTCGGTGGCGTCTCGGATTTCAGGCCCAAGGCAGCGATGTCGTGGGTTCGGATCCTGGTCACTGCCGATAAAATTTATCAGTACAGCTCACCTTCTGTACCGTACAGTACAGTACTCTACCAGCATACTCGTTGCTTTGCTGGATACGTTCCACGCATGGGCAGTTAGTCTATGTGGACGGGCAAATGCAAGGTTAAATGAGGCAACCAATCTCTTTTATAAAAAAATGGTTTTATTTTATTTTATTAAAATATAGTACACTTTGGTATTATACCAAAGCCATCCTTATAACGCTGCAGCAATTATGTTCGGTTGGGTTAACCTAAATAGAAAGTATGACTCATCTGGGATCGTTCGATTCATAACGAAACGAGGAAAGTCCTATGAACATATTTATGATAACCCAACTTAAAATAATCGTCATAGAACGCTGTAAAATATGTGGCCTCCGTCTAATACCAAATGACAAAATAAAGCTTTCTAAAAAACACAAATTATTCTTAGAATGTAGGCTTACGATTAGATATAAAATGAAGGTGCCATGTAAAATGTGGACAAATTAATTCACTCGAAGTTATGTTATCAAAACAAGTATACAGTTTTAACATATAGCCCTACGTAAAACTACCTATCGTTACCTATATAATATGCAACATAACAAAGTTACCTTTGGAAAATTCAAATTTTAACAAAAAAACTACGATTATTCATATTTAAAATCAAAATAACGTTACGATTCAACCTAAAAGTGTACCATGTTTAATTTTAAAACCCATTTGTCTATTCGTCAAATGTTTATTTCGCCAGTTTCCATATGTGTCCTATTTTCAACGCGACGTGCTGAGTCATGTTCTGACAAGTTGAGACAAGTTAGGACATGTCTGCTGTAGAGTTTACCTCATCACAACTGTCACATGACATTGGCCAGTTTGAACAACTCATCTGTCTTCTCATGCAATATAAAATGTAACAACAGCCCTCCAATATTTTCTAAACTCTTGGTGTAATCGTGTGTTTGTTTTGACTAACACTTGTTGAAAGTGTTAATTTAAAATCTGGGTAGTTGATACAACCACAATTTGATACCTCACCAATAATCAAGTATAAAGTTGGTATAATGTTTTATTTGTTCCATAAATAAGATCTTGTAGGACTTATTTATTACAAATCCTTATAAATTCTTTCTAATTTTGATCCGACCTACGCCGAAAATGAAAATCATTAAAATGTCTTGACAGCCAAAACAATATGCAAAATAAACTTGGATGGGCTTTAATTTGTTTTAATATCATATTGATATACTGTTTGTTGTTACTAAAACTAGATTGATGATGAAATCAATTAGATGCAATAATAATAAAGTTACCTCGATTATGTTTGGTGTCTTCCGATGTTGCTTGGATGATTAAAATTGTTAGAATATAGTATTCGATTAGGTTTTCATTTTAGACCATAAACTTTATTTAGCTAAATGTTTCAACTTCATTATGTTTGGGAAGGTCTCCCAAAAACTCCTCCCGTTTTCAAGTTACTAACAATAAATCAATATTTAACTAATCACTCCATCTCACCTAAACTGTCTAAAGTAATTTTCTTTATCGGTTACATCGTATCTAGTATAAGATATAATTTTTTCATGTATTCAAATGGCCTTACTAGCTGAACATATGTTCAGCTAGTAAAAAGTTAGTTACTTTAATACTTAACAGTCCTTAGAAGCTTATTTACAATACATTTTAAAGATTTTGCTAAAATATAATGTTAAACATTTCGTAAGTAGAGTACACAGTATATTTTTTTAGATTTGTTTTACCAAAGATGGCTATTTCAATTGTCCTAATTAAAAGAAAAGATTCCTTAGTAAAACCTTCACGTTTTCTGAACAATGCCGCATATTGCCAGGAACTTTCGTCGAGAAATACGTGCCGGCATGAAAGGGTAAAATTGAGCTTTTTACTTAACAATAATTGGAGACAATTTTAATGCTTTTTTTCATTTACTCTTAACTAAAAACACACGGAGCTTTAACCAAGTTTTTAATCAAAACATTTAAAAATATAAATTCTAGAGTATTTGGCTATCCGTTAATTACATCCTTATTATTACACATGTTTCATAAGTAATCTTTATGGTAGTTAAAAGATGTAGATCTATTGTCATAATATTTAATATCCTAGAGTGCCAAAAAATGAAGGCACAATTTTGGAAGAACCGCCTATTAAGATAAAACATGATTGATATCTCATATTAAAGGTTAAATAAAGTTTTTGTTTACAATTAAGTAACTCATTACACAAATATAATTTATCGGTTAAAAATTAACTAAAGAGTAAATGAAAAAGCATGAATATTTATATAAATATTTATTGTCCAAGTTCTGTACAATGCACAGTCAGATAAATGTATATTTAGCCATAAAACAAAAACCCTGCAGCATATTGTTTATGTTAACTAACAATAGAAACAAACATAATTACTTTTTAAAGCTTTATAGCATCAATTTAAATTAAAAATCTAATAGAGTACAACGTACAAATGTATTGGGTATTGTTTTAAATGTAAATTAATCTCTTTACAAACGTTATTTGTGGACTATTATAATGTCTGTATTTAGTCCTCAGGGTCCAATTATCTGAACCAGACGATTTCAATTTGATATTTATGGATTATCAGCCCTCCTATGTTTAGGGGAGACTGGGGTAATGGGAGTCACCTAAGGGAGAATCGCTGTATGACCAAGGATTTTCATCCATTGACTTTCACTGTTATATACATACGTTCCAAATATTGTTTTCTACAACATAAACCTAAGAATTGTGCCCTAGATTAATAATTTTGAAGTTAAATAACATAAACAAAAAAAATGTATTTGACCGCCATTTCCCCGCTCATGGGGTAATGAGAGTCAGTATTTGATTCAATGTATTTTGCATTACATAACAAAAAAAAATGGAAAATAATGAATAAAGATGCAGTTTATAAGTATTTAATTCATAATAACAGTTAGAACACAAAAATCAAACGTCAAAGTTTTCAAAATTAACATAATTTAACATTAACATAATTTAACATAATAATTTAATGACCCCCATTCCCCCAAAGCTACTGACTCTCATTACCCCGAACGCATGATTTTCTTTAACATAACCTCAAATACTAACATAAAGCTAATCCTAAGCGTACAACTACAGAAATGGATAGTGGAACATACCTTTGTTCGAAAATGATCACTCCCAAGAGAAGAAAGTTCTAGTTTATAGTTATTAACTTGATTTAAAACAGCTTAAAAGTTATAAGAAACAGAGCAAAATCACTTTTTAATTCACAATGGCCGAGTCTCTACTGGTATGTTGACAGGAATCGGGGCAGGTGTTACCTAAACCGCCACCAAGGAGCAGCACCTGCTGGAAGCAATCTACGTTACCTACATTTTCAAATATTTGAGTGACCCTTATTACCCCATGACCTCCATTACCCCAGTCACCCCTAAATGATAATGAACACAACAAAAATTAGCATGGCTACAAGGTTTTTTTTTCTTTTTTAACAGTTATAACAGACACATTTATGACCTTTGGTATAAATTTATAAAGAGTCTTGCTTCATTGTCAATCTTTCAACCCAAGACATGTCAGACAAGTTTCAACAGATCTCAACTTGTCAACGGACTAGTTTACCTTGTTCCAACTGTCACATAGCATTGAACAATCGTAAACAACCTTTTTTTCTTTATTTTATTGGCTTGGAACTTCAAAGATATTTAAATTTAGTACAATTATTTTTTATGATTGTTCCTTGTGTTCAGTTTTTAATTGTATGATTATGTGAAAGTCTTTCAAAGTCGATTAAAATTGTTATCAATCTAATTGCACAGAAGCACATTTTAAAACTATGTTATACTTGAAAATAAAAAAAAATGTTTTCTTCAAGGATATTCCGTTTTGTTTTATCATGAACTGCCTAGCAATATCTCACAATATTAACAAGAGGAGTTGAAGGTAAAGAGGCTTACCAGGAAGAAGGGATTAGAGCCACAATGGCAACAAAGAGTATCGACAACTCTTGTAAACAGCTTCTCTTTTTAGGGAACATTTCCGCCTTTATTGTGACAAACACATTTTTTACTTGACAATCGTATTTTTCTTTGACAAAGATTTTATTTGTATTTTTCCATACGAGTTAAAATAATATTTTGGTTTATTTGTAATGGTTTTGCTTACGTACAAATGAAGACTATCTCACAAGAATATAAAGAGTATCTCACAATTTTTTTATTTGTGTCAAAACTGAATTGATAAAATAAAGATAAAGTCCTGTAAAACTTCAACACATTCAATTTAGTTGATTCTTTACCTTTTTTACAATTGTCAGCTGCCCTGTTAAAACACCATTGATCTTTCTTTTAATATTTTTTAGTTATATGTTTGGTATGCCTTCTGTCATGTGGCAGTGAATAGTGTTAAATATATTTTGCTAAATAATACCAAAAACCCGAAAAACACAGTCCACCGTACCGAAAAACAGATGTTCACTAGTTCAAATCTCACAATTCTAAAATACATACACTCAAAATGTTAAAGCTTTTTTTGTACAAACATTTACTAAGAATCAGAATTGACTTTATTGAAAAAAATGGCAGCTAGTTATATGGAAAATTTGGAACTTTTTAATACCTGTTCCCTAAATTTTTCGTGAAAGGCAGATATATCTACTCGGATTATTTTTTTTTTTTTCAAGTAAGCTAACCCTTACTATGAAAAGCTACAATCATAGCACATAAAAAAATATTAAAAAATATATTTACATTAAATTTTTTTTTCATTGTTGCTTGTAACTCTTTAAGAATTGTAACTCAAAAAACGATTCATATGTGTTTTATATGGGGTAACAGGTTTTAGTTAACGACATGAAAACTAAAAGAGTTACGGAAACGGTTTAAGTTTGAAATCTGCTTCGAATTTACATACCTTTTAAATGAAATGCTGTTTGAGTTGAGATAATATTTGTACCTTTGGGTTTTGACGTTGTAAATACTTTCAATTTTAAATTAATGATTTGTAATATTGCTGCAATAATGTTTATCAAAGTAAAGATTACCTTATAACGAATGCGACTCAGAGTAGTGATACCTGCAATTTGAAAAAAATAGAGTATTTAAACTATTAAAACCTTTTCCACGCAAAGAGATGCAATTCTTTAACAAATAAAATCGTTAAACACGTATTCTTCTAATACGTTTGTTTTACCAAGAGCATTTAAATGATGTAGCCTATAATAATAAATCATATGTTTGCAATTTATGATTGTGAGATTTTAACAAGTTTTTGTTTTGGAAAATATTGTATATCAATAGTGGTCACCTTACAAGATTCACCCTGTATAGGCCTATCATGCCAGATTTATAGTAATCCAACCCAATATCAGGGATTACTGAAATGGATCTGTATAACTGTCCTCCCGGGTGCAGTTAGATTGTCGTGGTGATTGTATTTTAAATATTGTTCATTACAATACAAAGACAATAGTATATACGGCTGAATACCTATAGGATTTAAAATTATAATTAAAGAGAGAAAGTAAAAAAAAAATATTATGAAGCCTGCATGAAAATCCAAAATATATTTTGGATACAAATAAAAATATATATTTATGTAACATTAGAAAATTACTTTGTTTTGAGTGACTTGTAAGGTACCTAGTTTTTTTTTTTTTTTTTTACATACAGGGAAGAGAGGTTTTTTATTGATTCATTGGAGTCGAACTTTTTAAAGGTTATTCAATTCGAAAATTAATAAAAAATTTACATTCAATTTTTTTTCCATATTCAACTCATATACAACATGGATTAATAATAAAACTGCAGAGTTGTTTCTACATATTTAAAAAAACAGTTCATGTTGAGACGAAGCATTATAACAAAGGTCAGATGGCAATGTGCTGGAATGTTTAATAACGTAACCCATGCTCCTTTAACTGCAGCTTATCAATGAATGAATGAACATTAACAAGATATATAAAGATATTCACTAAAATTACCACTGCAAGTGGAACTTATTATTTCATAGTTTTTATTTATTTATTAGTTTACTTTTTCGATAGAAAGAGCTGTTCAGTTCACACATTGGTGGTCGTAGTGTGGGACTCTTGAATTGATCAGACGTTGATCAGACCACACTAAAAAAATAAGTAAGGTCATCCCAGGGCTTGTAGCGTTTATAGCATTCTTTTATGACCTAGAATGCAACCCCCTGCACACCCTACAGACTATATGACACACGTCAAACGGTCCTAATCTTCCGTCATCTACTCTTCTTGTCGCATAAATCACAATGTAAAATTAATTATAAACATTGTGTTTGCCGTCAAAATAAATAAATAAATCATCGGATTGGCAGGGCCCACCGACAACAGTTTTGCATGGTGTTCAGAGCTCTTCACCTTTCCCAACGCAGGCAGCCAATGAAAGTTTGTTCAAGGTAATCCGAAGAGAAACAATTGCAGTTGTAGGTTGCAATTGCAGTAGGTGGAATGGGGTGGTGCATTTTTGCTCATCTTAAAGAGACACGACCGGAAATCCCGTTATATATCAAAACTGGTTGAGGTTATAAGCCATTTCATCATATCACTGAAACACCCTAAGTTAAACTTGCTAAATCAGTCGCTAGTCCTGCGTCCCCGTGTCTCCTATCTACAGCTATCCAATCAGAGCCCATAGATGCGGGAGCACTCCTCTATACTTTCTTGGTGCTCCCCGAACTTCTAAAAAATTGTCTTCTACTCCGGTTCCAAAATTTTTAAGCGGACAACTCTAGCAACCACCAGTAGTTAGGTGGATTAACTGAAAGTACAAACAAATATGTCAAATAAAACTTTAATAATATATTTACACTTAATTTCGTCTAGTTTCCTTTGGTGTGACCTAGTCTACCTCCCGTTTTGGTGATATAGCTTACCTTACGTTGTGGTGATTAGGTGTGATTTAGTTTTTAGTAATCTAGCATACCTTACTTTGTAGAGTTTGGCAAAAGAAAATATACGTCTAATAACACTTTTAGTAAGTACTATATTTACACTTATAGTGTTTTCTCACAAGACGGTAAATACATAAAAG
>NW_026543235.1:0-41178 GCF_028750875.1 Macrosteles quadrilineatus | reverse complement strand
TGTTTCATGTTCCATGTTCCATGTTCCATGTTCCATGGTCCATGTTTCATGTTCCATGGTCCATGTTCCATGTTCCATGTTCCATGGTCCATTTTCTATGTTCCATGGTCCATGTTCCATGTTCCATGGTCCATGATCCCGGTTCCATGTTCCATGGTCAATGTTCCATGTTCCATGTTCCATGTTCCATGTCCTATGTTCCATGCTCTATGTTCTATGTTCCCTGTTCTTTGTTCCAAGTTTCATGTTTTATGTTCCATGTTCCATGTTCCATGTTCCATGTTCCATGTTTCATGTCCTATGGTCAATGCTCTATGTTCTATGTTCCATGCTCTATGTTCCATGTTCCATTTTCCATGTTCAATGTTCCATGTTCCATGTTCCATGTACTTTGTTCCATGTTTCATGTTTTAGGTTCCATGTTCCTTGATCCATGTTCCATGTTCCATGTTCCATGTTCCATGTTCCTTGTTCCATGTTCCATGGTCAATGCTCTATGTTCCTTGTTCCAAGTTCTGTGTTTCTTGTTCCATGTTCCATGTTCCACGTTCCATGTTCCATGTTCCATGTTCCATGTCCTATGGTCAATGGTCTATGTTCTATGTTCCATGTTCAATGTTCCATGTTTCATGTTCAATGGTCCATGTTCCATATTCCATGTTGCATGTTCCATGTTCCATGTTCCATGTTCCATGTTCCATGTCCCATGTTCCATGTTCCATGTTCCATGTTACATGTTCCATGTTCAATGGTCCATGTTCCATGTTCCATGTTCCATGTTCCATGTTCCATGTTCAATGTTCCATGTTCCATGGTCCATGTTCCATGCTCCATGGTCAATGTTCCATGTTCCATGTTCCATGTTCCATGTCATATGTTACATGCTCTATGTTTCCTGTTCTTTGTTCCATGTTCCAAGTTCCATGTTCCTTGTTCCATGTTCCTTGTTCCATGTTCTGTGTTCCTTGTTCCATGTTCCATGTTCCATGCTCTATTTTCCATGTTCTTATGTTCTATGTTCCATGTTCCAGGTTCCATGTTCTATGTTCCAATATCTATGTTCCATGTTCCATGTTCTATGTTCCATGTTCCATGCTCCATGTTCTATGTTCCAAGTTCCATGTTCCTTGTTCCATGTTCCATGTTCCTTGTTCCATGTTCTGTGTTCCTTGTTCCATGTTCCATGTTCCATGCTCTATGTTCCATGCTCTATGTTCCATGTTCCAATTTCTATGTTCCATGTTCCTTGTTTCATGTTCCATGTTCCATGTTCTATGTTCCATGTTCCATGTTCCATGTTCCATGTTCCATGTTCTATGTTCTATGTTCCATGCTCTATGTTCCATGTTCCAATTTCTATGTTCCATGTTCCTTGTTTCATGTTCCATGTTCCATGTTCCATGCTCCATGTTCCATGGTCCATGTTCCATGCTCCATGGTCAATGTTCCATGTTCCATGTTCCATTTTCCATGTTCCATGTCCTATGTTCCATGCTCTATGTTCCCTGTTCTTTGTTCCATGTTCCAAGTTCCATGTTCCTTGTTCCATGTTCCATGTTCCTTTTTCCATGTTCTGTGTTCCTTGTTCCATGTTCCATTTTCCATGCTCTATGTTCCATGTTCTTATGTTCTATGTTCCATGTTCCAGGTTCCATGTTCTATGTTCCAATATCTATGTTCCATGTTCCATGTTCTATGTTCCATGTTCCATGCTCCATGTTCTATGTTCCAAGTTCCATGTTCCTTGTTCCATGTTCCATGTTCCTTGTTCCATGTTCTGTGTTCCTTGTTCCATGTTCCATGTTCCATGCTCTATGTTCCATGTTCCAATTTCTATGTTCCATGTTTCTTGTTTCATGTTCCATGTTCTATGTTCCATGTTCCTTGTTCCATGTTCCATGTTCCTTGTTCCATGTTCCATATTGGTCAATGCTCTTTCTCCTTGTTCTATGTTCCGTGTTTCTTGTTCCATGTTCCATGTTCCATGTTCCATGTTCCATGCTCTATGTTCCATGTTCCAATTTCTATGTTCCATGTTCCTTGTTTCATGTTCCATGTTCCATGTTCCATGTTCCATGTTCCATGTTCTATGTTCTATGTTCTTTGTTCCAAGTTTCATGTTTTATGTTCCATGTTCCATGTTCCATGTTCCATGTTCCATGTTTCATGTCCTATGGTCAATGCTCTATGTTCTATGTTCCATGCTCTATGTTCCATGTTCCATTTTCCATGTTCAATGTTCCATGTTCCATGTTCCATGTTCTTTGTTCCATGTTTCATGTTTTATGTTCCATGTTCCTTGATCCATGTTCCATGTTCCATGTTCCATGTTCCATGTTCCTTGTTCCATGTTCCATGGTCAATGCTCTATGTTCCTTGTTCCAAGTTCTGTGTTTCTTGTTCCATGTTCCACGTTCCATGTTCCATGTTCCATGTTCCATGTCCTATGGTCAATGGTCTATGTTCTATGTTCCATGTTCTATGTTCCATGCTCTATGTTCCATGTTCCATGTTCCATGTTCCATGTTCAATGTTCCATGTTCCATGTTCCATGTTCCATGTTCCATGTTCCATGTTCCATGTTCTATGTTCCATGTTCCATGTTACATGTTCCATGTTCAATGGTCCATGTTCCATGTTCCATGTTCCATGTTCCATGTTCCATGTTCCATGTTCAATGTTCCATGTTCCATGGTCCATGTTCCATGCTCTATGTTCCATGCTCTATGTTCCATGTTCCAATTTCCATGCTCTATGTTCCATGTTCCATGTTCCATGTTCCATGTTCAATGTTCCATGTTCCATGTTCCATGTTCCATGTTCCATGTTCCATGTTCCATGTTCTATGTTCCATGTTCCATGTTACATGTTCCATGTTCAATGGTCCATGTTCCATGTTCCATGTTCCATGTTCCTTGTTCCATGTTCTGTGTTCCTTGTTCCATGTTCCATGTTCCATGCTCTATGTTCCATGCTCTATGTTCCATGTTCCAATTTCTATGTTCCATGTTCCTTGTTTCATGTTCCATGTTCCATGTTCCATGTTCCATGTTCCATGTTCCATGTTCCATGTTCTATGTTCTATGTTCCATGTTCTATGTTCCATGTTCCATGTTCCATGGTCCATGTTCCATGCTCCATGGTCAATGTTCCATGTTCCATGTTCCATTTTCCATGTTCCATGTCCTATGTTCCATGCTCTATGTTCCCTGTTCTTTGTTCCATGTTCCAAGTTCCATGTTCCTTGTTCCATGTTCCATGTTCCTTTTTCCATGTTCTGTGTTCCTTGTTCCATGTTCCATGTTCCATGCTCTATGTTCCATGTTCTTATGTTCTATGTTCTATGTTCCAGGTTCCATGTTCTATGTTCCAATATCTATGTTCCATGTTCCATGTTCTATGTTCCATGTTCCATGCTCCATGTTCTATGTTCCAAGTTCCATGTTCCTTGTTCCATGTTCCATGTTCCTTGTTCCATGTTCTGTGTTCCTTGTTCCATGTTCCATGTTCCATGCTCTATGTTCCATGTTCCAATTTCTATGTTCCATGTTTCTTGTTTCATGTTCCATGTTCCATGTTCCATGTTCCATGTTCCATGTTCCATGTTCCATGTTCTATGTTCTATGTTCCATGTTCTATGTTCCATGTTCCATGTGCCTTGTTCCATGTTCCATATTGGTCAATGCTCTTTCTCCTTGTTCTATGTTCCGTGTTTCTTGTTCCATGTTCCATGCTCAATGTTCCATGTTCCATGTTCCATGCTCTATGTTCCATGTTCCAATATCTATGTTCCATGTTCCTTGTTTCATGTTCCATGTTCCATGTTCCATGTTCCATGTTCCATGTTCTATGTTCTATGTTCCATGTTCTATGTTCCATGTTCCTTGTTCCAAGTTCCATGTTCCTTGTTCCATGTTCCATATTGGTCAATGCTCTTTCTCCTTGTTCTCTGTTCCGTGTTTCTTGTTCCATGTTCCATGTTCCATGTTCCATGTTCCATGTTCCATGTTCCATGTCCTATGGTCAATGCTCTATGTTCTATGTTCCATGTTCTATATTCCATGCTCTATGTTCCATGTTCCATGTTTTATGTTCAATGTTCCATGTTCCATGTTCCATGTTCCATGTTCCGTGTTCCATGTTTCATGTTCAATGGTCCATGTTCCATATTCCATGTTGCATGTTCCATGTTCCATGTTCCATGTTCCATGTCCCATGTTCCATGTTCCATGTTCCATGTTCCATGTTCCTTGTTCCATGTTCCATGTTCCATTTTCCATGTTCCATGTTCCATGTTCCATGTTCCATGTTCCATGGTCAATGTTCCATGTTCCATGTTCCATGTTCAATGGTCCTTGTTCCATATTCCATGTTCCATGTTCCATGCTCTATGTTCTATGTTCTTATGTTCTATGTTCCATGTTCCAGGTTCCATGTTCTATGTTCCAATATCTATGTTCCATGTTCCATGTTCTATGTTCCATGTTCCATGCTCCATGTTCTATGTTCCAAGTTTCATGTTCCTTGTTCCATGTTCCATGTTCTATGTTCTATGTTCCATGTTCTATGTTCCATGTTCCTTGTTCCATGTTCCATGTTCCTTGTTCCATGTTCCATATTGGTCAATGCTCTTTCTCCTTGTTCTATGTTCCGTGTTTCTTGTTCCATGTTCCATGTTCCATGTTCCGTGTTCCATGTTCCATGTTCCATGTTCCATGTTCCATGTTCCATGTCCTATGGTCAATGCTCTATGTTCTATGTTCCATGTTCTATGTTCCATGCTCTATGTTCCATGTTCCATGTTTTATGTTCAATGTTCCATGTTCCATGTTCCATGTTCCATGTTCAATGTTCCATGTTTCATGTTCAATGGTCCATGTTCCATATTTCATGTTGCATGTTCCATGTTCCATGTTCCATGTTCCATGTTCCATGTTCCATGTTCCCTGTTCCATGTTCCATGTTCCATGTTCCATGTTCCATGTTTCATGTTCCATGTTCCATGTTCCATGTTCCATGTTCCATGTCCCATGGTCAATGTTCCATGTTCCATGTTCCATGTTCAATGGTCCTTGTTCCATGTTCCAGGTTGCATGTTCCTTGTTCCATGTTCCATGTTCCATGTTCCATGTTTCATGTTCCATGGTCAATGCTCTATGTTCTATGTTCCATGTTCTATGTTCCATGCTCTATGTTCCATGTTCCATGTTCAATGTTTCATGTTCCATGTTCCATGTTCCATGATCTATGGTCCATGTTCCATGTTCCATGTTCCATGTTGCATGTTCCATGTTCCATGTTCCATGTTCCATGGTCCATGTTTCATGTTCCATGGTCCATGTTCCATGTTCCATGTTCCATGGTCCATTTTCTATGTTCCATGGTCCATGTTCCATGTTCCATGGTCCATGATCCATGTTCCATGTTCCATGGTCAATGTTCCATGTTCCATGTTCCATGTTCCATGTCCCATGTCCTATGTTCCATGCTCTATGTTCTATGTTCCCTGTTCTTTGTTCCAAGTTTCATGTTTTATGTTCCATGTTCCATGTTCCATGTTCCATGTTTCATGTCCTATGGTCAATGCTCTATGTTCTATGTTCCATGCTCTATGTTCCATGTTCCATTTTCCATGTTCAATGTTGCATGTTCCATGTTCCATGTTCTTTGTTCCATGTTTCATGTTTTATGTTCCATGTTCCTTGATCCATGTTCCATGTTCCATGTTCCATGTTCCATGTTCCATGTTCCTTGTTCCATGTTCCATGGTCAATGCTCTATGTTCCTTGTTCCAAGTTCTGTGTTTCTTGTTCCATGTTCCATGTTCCACGTTCCATGTTCCATGTTCCATGTTCCATGTCCTATGGTCAATGGTCTATGTTCTATGTTCCACGTTCAATGTTCCATGTTTCATGTTCAATGGTCCATGTTCCATATTCCATGTTGCATGTTCCATGTTCCATGTTCCATGTTCCATGTTCCATGTCCCATGTTCCATGTTCCATGTTCCATGTTACATGTTCCATGTTCAATGGTCCATGTTCCATGTTCCATGTTCCATGTTCCATGTTCCATGTTCAATGTTCCATGTTCCATGGTCCATGTTCCATGCTCCATGGTCAATGTTCCATGTTCCATGTTCCATGTTCCATGTTCCATGTCCTATGTTCCATGCTCTATGTTTCCTGTTCTTTGTTCCATGTTCCAAGTTCCATGTTCCTTGTTCCATGTTCCTTGTTCCATGTTCTGTGTTCCTTGTTCCATGTTCCATGTTCCATGCTCTATTTTCCATGTTCTTATGTTCTATGTTCCATGTTCCAGGTTCCATGTTCTATGTTCCAATATCTATGTTCCATGTTCCATGTTCTATGTTCCATGTTCCATGCTCCATGTTCTATGTTCCAAGTTCCATGTTCCTTGTTCCATGTTCCATGTTCCTTGTTCCATGTTCTGTGTTCCTTGTTCCATGTTCCATGTTCCATGCTCTATGTTCCATGCTCTATGTTCCATGTTCCAATTTCTATGTTCCATGTTTCTTGTTTCATGTTCCATGTTCCATGTTCTATGTTCCATGTTCCATGTTCCATGTTCCATGTTCTATGTTCTATGTTCCATGTTCTATGTTCCATGCTCCATGTTCCATGGTCCATGTTCCATGCTCCATGGTCAATGTTCCATGTTCCATGTTCCATTTTCCATGTTCCATGTCCTATGTTCCATGCTCTATGTTCCCTGTTCTTTGTTCCATGTTCCAAGTTCCATGTTCCTTGTTCCATGTTCCATGTTCCTTTTTCCATGTTCTGTGTTCCTTGTTCCATGTTCCATGTTCCATGCTCTATGTTCCATGTTCTTATGTTCTATGTTCCATGTTCCAGGTTCCATGTTCTATGTTCCAATATCTATGTTCCATGTTCCATGTTCTATGTTCCATGTTCCATGCTCCATGTTCTATGTTCCAAGTTCCATGTTCCTTGTTCCATGTTCCATGTTCCTTGTTCCATGTTCTGTGTTCCTTGTTCCATGTTCCATGTTCCATGCTCTATGTTCCATGTTCCAATTTCTATGTTCCATGTTTCTTGTTTCATGTTCCATGTTCCATGTTCCATGTTCCATGTTCCATGTTCCATGTTCCATGTTCCATGTTCTATGTTCTATGTTCCATGTTCTATGTTCCATGTTCCTTGTTCCATGTTCCATGTTCCTTGTTCCATGTTCCATATTGGTCAATGCTCTTTCTCCTTGTTCTATGTTCCGTGTTTCTTGTTCCATGTTCCATGTTCCATGTTCCATGTTCCATGCTCTATGTTCCATGTTCCAATTTCTATGTTCCATGTTCCTTGTTTCATGTTCCATGTTCCATGTTCCATGTTCCATGTTCCATGTTCTATGTTCTATGTTCCATGTTCTATGTTCCATGTTCCTTGTTCCATGTTCCATGTTCCTTGTTCCATGTTCCATATTGGTCAATGCTCTTTCTCCTTGTTCTCTGTTCCGTGTTTCTTGTTCCATGTTCCATGTTCCATGTTCCATGTTCCATGTTCCATGTTCCATGTTCCATGTCCTATGGTCAATGCTCTATGTTCTATGTTCCATGTTCTATGTTCCATGCTCTATGTTCCATGTTCCATGTTTTATGTTCAATGTTCCATGTTCCATGTTCCATGTTCCATGTTCCGTGTTTCATGTTTCATGTTCAATGGTCCATGTTCCATATTCCATGTTGCATGTTCCATGTTCCATGTTCCATGTTCCATGTTCCATGTTCCATGTTCCTTGTTCCATGTTCCATGTTCCATGTTCCATGTTCCATGTTCCATGTTCCATGTTCCATGTTCCATGGTCAATGTTCCATGTTCCATGTTCCATGTTCAATGGTCCTTGTTCCATGTTCCATGTTCCATGTTCCATGCTCTATGTTCCATGTTCTTATGTTCTATGTTCCATGTTCCAGGTTCCATGTTCTATGTTCCAATATCTATGTTCCACGTTCCATGTTCTATGTTCCATGTTCCATGCTCCATGTTCTATGTTCCAAGTTCCATGTTCCTTGTTCCATGTTCCATGTTCCTTGTTCCATGTTCTGTGTTCCTTGTTCCATGTTCCATGTTCCATGCTCTATGTTCCATGTTCCAATTTCTATGTTCCATGTTTCTTGTTTCATGTTCCATGTTCCTTGTTCCATGTTCCATGTTCCTTGTTCCATGTTCCATGTTCCTTGTTCCATGTTCCATGTTCCTTGTTCCATGTTCCATATTGGTCAATGCTCTTTCTCCTTGTTCTATGTTCCGTGTTTCTTGTTCCATGTTCCATGTTCCATGTTCCATGCTCTATGTTCCATGTTCCAATTTCTATGTTCCATGTTCCTTGTTTCATGTTCCATGTTCCATGTTCCATGTTCCATGTTCCATGTTCTATGTTCTATGTTCCAAGTTCTATGTTCCATGTTCCTTGTTCCATGTTCCATGTTCCTTGTTCCATGTTCCATATTGGTCAATGCTCTTTCTCCTTGTTCTCTGTTCCGTGTTTCTTGTTCCATGTTCCATGTTCCATGTTCCATGTTCCATGTTCCATGTTCTATGTCCTATGGTCAATGCTCTATGTTCTATGTTCCATGTTCTATGTTCCATGCTCTATGTTCCATGTTCCATGTTTTATGTTCAATGTTCCATGTTCCATGTTCCATGTTCCATGTTCCGTGTTCCATGTTTCATGTTCAATGGTCCATGTTCCATATTCCATGTTGCATGTTCCATGTTCCATGTTCCATGTTCCATGTCCCATGTTCCATGTTCCATGTTCCATGTTCCATGTTCCTTGTTCCATGTTCCATGTTCCATGTTCCATGTTCCATGTTCCATGTTCCATGTTCCATGTTCCATGTTCCATGGTCAATGTTCCATGTTCCATGTTCCATGTTCAATGGTCCTTGTTCCATGTTTTATGTTCCATGTTCCATGCTCTATGTTCCATGTTCTTATGTTCTATGTTCCATGTTCCAGGTTCCATGTTCTATGTTCCAATATCTATGTTCCATGTTCCATGTTCTATGTTCCATGTTCCATGCTCCATGTTCTATGTTCCAAGTTTCATGTTCCTTGTTCCATGTTCCATGTTCTATGTTCTATGTTCCATGTTTTATGTTCCATGTTCCTTGTTCCATGTTCCATGTTCCTTGTTCCATGTTCCATATTGGTCAATGCTCTTTCTCCTTGTTCTATGTTCCGTGTTTCTTGTTCCATGTTCCATGTTCCATGTTCCGTGTTCCATGTTCCATGTTCCATGTTCCATGTTCCATGTTCCATGTCCTATGGTCAATGCTCTATGTTCTATGTTCCATGTTCTATGTTCCATGCTCTATGTTCCATGTTCCATGTTTTATGTTCAATGTTCCATGTTCCATGTTCCATGTTCCATGTTCAATGTTCCATGTTTCATGTTCAATGGTCCATGTTCCATATTTCATGTTGCATGTTCTATGTTCCATGTTCCATGTTCCATGTTCCATGTTCCATGTTCCCTGTTCCATGTTCCATGTTCCATGTTCCATGTTCCCTGTTCCATGTTCCATGTTCCATGTTCCATGTTCCATGTTCCATGTTCCATGTTCCATGTTCCATGTTCCATGTTTCATGGTCAATGTTCCATGTTCCATGTTCCATGTTCAATGGTCCTTGTTCCATGTTCCAGGTTGCATGTTCCTTGTTCCATGTTCCATGTTCCATGTTCCATGTTTCATGTTCCATGTTCCATGTTCTATGTTCCATGTTCCATGTTCCATGTTCTATGTTCCATGTTCCATGTTCCATGTTCCATGTTCCATGTTCCATGTTCCATGTCCTATGGTCAATGCTCTATGTTCTATGTTCCATGTTCTATGTTCCATGCTCTATGTTCCATGTTCCATGTTTTATGTTCAATGTTCCATGTTCCATGTTCCATGTTCCATGTTCAATGTTCCATGTTCATTGTTCCATGTTTCATGTTCAATGGTCCATGTTCCATATTCCATGTTGCATGTTCCATGTTCCATGTTCCATGGTCCATGTTCCATGTTCCATGTTCCATGCTCCATGTTCCATGTTCCTTGTTCCATGTTCTATGTTCCTTGTTGCACGTTCTATGTTCAATGTTCGATGTTCCATGTTCCATGCTCTATGTTCCATGTTCCATGTTCTATGTTCCATGTTCCTTGTTCCATGTTCCATGTTCCATGTTCCATGTTTCATGTTCCATGTTCCATGTTCTATGTTCCATGTTCCATGTTCCATGTTCAATGTTCCATGTTCCATGCTCCATGTTCTATGTTCCAAGTTCCATGTTCCTTGTTCCATGTTCAATGTTCCTTGTTCCATGTTCTGTGTTCCTTGTTCCATGTTCCATGTTCCATGCTCTATGTTCCATGTTCCATGTTCTATGTTCCTTGTTCCATGTTCCATGGTCCATGTTCCATGTTTCATGTTCCATGTTCCATGTTCTATGTTCCATGTTCCATGCTCTATGTTCCATGTTCCTTGTTCCATGTTCCATGTTCCATGTTCCATGTTCCATGTTCCATGTTCCATGTTCCATGTTCCATGTTCCATGTTCCATGTTCCATGTTCCATGTTCCATGTTCCATGTTCCATGTTCCATGTTCCATGTTCCATGTTCCATGTTCCATGTTCCATGGTCCATGTTCCATGTTGCATGTTCCATGTTGCATGTTCCATGTTCCATGTTCCATGTTCCATGTTCCATGTTCCATGTTCCATGGTCCATGTTCCATGTTCCATGTTCCATGTTCCATGTTCCATGTTCCATGGTCCATGTTTAATGTTCCATGTTCCATGTTCCATGTTCCATGGTCCATGCTCCATGTTCCATGGTCCATGTTCCATGTTCCATGGTCCATGTTCCATGTTCCATGTTTCATGGTCAATGTTCCATGTTCCATGTTCCATGTTCCATGGTCAATGTTCCATGTTCCATGTTCCATGTTCAATGGTCCATGTCCCATGTTCCATGTTCCATGTTCCATGTTCCATGTTCCATGTTCCATGTTCCAAGTTCCATTTCCCATGTTCCATGTTCCATGTTCCATGTTCCATGTTCCATGTTCCATGTTCCTTGTTCCTTGTTCCATGTTCCATGTTCGATGTTCCATGTTCCATGTTCCATGTTCCATGTTCTATGTTCCAAGTTCCATGTTCCTTGTTCCATGTTCCATGTTCCTTGTTCCATGTTCTGTGTTCCTTGTTCCATGTTCTATGTTCCATGCTCTATGTTCCATGTTCCATGTTCCAGGTTCCATGTTCTATGTTCCAATCTCTATGTTCCATGTTCCATGTTCTATGTTCCATGTTCCATGCTCCATGTTCTATGTTCCAAGTTCCATGTTCCTTGTTCCATGTTCCATGTTCCATGTTCCTTGTTCCATGTTCTGTGTTCCTTGTTCCACGTTCCATGTTCCAATCTCTATGTTCCATGTTCCATGTTTTATGTTCCATGTTCCATGCTCCATGTTCTATGTTCCTTGTTCCATTTTCTGTGTACCTTGTTCCTTGTTCCATGTTCCTTGTTCCATGTTCTGTGTTCCTTGTTCCACGTTCCATGTTCCAATCTCTATGTTCCATGTTCCATGTTCTATGTTCCATGTTCCTTGTTCCATGTTCCATGTTCCTTGTTCCATTTTCTATGTACCTTGTTCCGTGTTCCATGTTCCATGCTCTATGTTCCATGTTCTATGTTCCATGTTTCTTGTTCCATGTTCCATGTTACATGTTCCATGTTTCATGTTCCATGTTCCATGTTCTATGTTCCATGTTCCATGCTCTATGTTCCATGTTCCTTGTTCCATATTCCATGTTCCTTGTTCAATGTTCCACGGTCAATGCTCTTTCTCCTTGTTCTATGTTCCGTGTTTCTTGTTCCATGTTCCATGTTCCATGTTCCATGTTCCATGTTCCATGTTCCATGTTCCATGTTCCATGTTCCATGTTCCATGTTCCATGTTCCATGTTCCATGTTCCAATCTCTATGTTCCATGTTTCATGTTCCATGTTCTATGTTCCATGTTCCTTGTTCCATGTTCCATGTTCCTTGTTCCATGTTCCATATTGGTCAATGCTCTTTCTCCTTGTTCTATGTTCCGTGTTTCTTGTTCCATGTTCCATGTTCCATGTTCCATGTTCCATGTTCCATGCTCTATGTTCCATGTTCCAATTTCAATGTTCCATGTTCCTTGTTTCATGTTCCATGTTCCATGTTCCATGTTCCATGTCCTATGGTCAATGCTCTATGTTCTATGTTCCATGTTCTATGTTCCATGCTCTATGTTCCATGTTCCATGTTTTATGTTCAATGTTCCATGTTCCATGTTCCATGTTCCATGTTCAATGTTCCATGTTCATTGTTCCATGTTTCATGTTCAATGGTCCATGTTCCATATTCCATGTTGCATGTTCCATGTTCCATGTTCCATGGTCCATGTTCCATGTTCCATGTTCCATGCTCCATGTTCCATGTTCCTTGTTCCATGTTCTATGTTCCTTGTTGCACGTTCTATGTTCAATGTTCGATGTTCCATGTTCCATGCTCTATGTTCCATGTTCCATGTTCTATGTTCCATGTTCCTTGTTCCATGTTCCATGTTCCATGTTCCATGTTTCATGTTCCATGTTCCATGTTCTATGTTCCATGTTCCATGTTCCATGTTCTATGTTCCATGTTCCATGCTCCATGTTCTATGTTCCAAGTTCCATGTTCCTTGTTCCATGTTCCATGTTCCTTGTTCCATGTTCTGTGTTCCTTGTTCCATGTTCCATGTTCCATGCTCTATGTTCCATGTTCCATGTTCTATGTTCCTTGTTCCATGTTCCATGGTCCATGTTCCATGTTTCATGTTCCATGTTCCATGTTCTATGTTCCATGTTCCATGCTCTATGTTCCATGTTCCTTGTTCCATGTTCCATGTTCCATGTTCCATGTTCCATGTTCCATGTTCCATGTTCCATGTTCCATGTTCCATGTTCCATGTTCCATGTTCCATGTTCCATGTTCCATGTTCCATGTTCCATGTTCCATGTTCCATGTTCCATGTTCCATGTTCCATGGTCCATGTTCCATGTTGCATGTTCCATGTTGCATGTTCCATGTTCCATGTTCCATGTTCCATGTTCCATGTTCCATGTTCCATGGTCCATGTTCCATGTTCCATGTTCCATGTTCCATGTTCCATGTTCCATGGTCCATGTTTAATGTTCCATGTTCCATGTTCCATGTTCCATGGTCCATGCTCCATGTTCCATGGTCCATGTTCCATGTTCCATGGTCCATGTTCCATGTTCCATGTTTCATGGTCAATGTTCCATGTTCCATGTTCCATGTTCCATGGTCAATGTTCCATGTTCCATGTTCCATGTTCAATGGTCCATGTCCCATGTTCCATGTTCCATGTTCCATGTTCCATGTTCCATGTTCCATGTTCCAAGTTCCATTTCCCATGTTCCATGTTCCATGTTCCATGTTCCATGTTCCATGTTCCATGTTCCTTGTTCCTTGTTCCATGTTCCATGTTCGATGTTCCATGTTCCATGTTCCATGTTCCATGTTCTATGTTCCAAGTTCCATGTTCCTTGTTCCATGTTCCATGTTCCTTGTTCCATGTTCTGTGTTCCTTGTTCCATGTTCTATGTTCCATGCTCTATGTTCCATGTTCCATGTTCCAGGTTCCATGTTCTATGTTCCAATCTCTATGTTCCATGTTCCATGTTCTATGTTCCATGTTCCATGCTCCATGTTCTATGTTCCAAGTTCCATGTTCCTTGTTCCATGTTCCATGTTCCATGTTCCTTGTTCCATGTTCTGTGTTCCTTGTTCCACGTTCCATGTTCCAATCTCTATGTTCCATGTTCCATGTTTTATGTTCCATGTTCCATGCTCCATGTTCTATGTTCCTTGTTCCATTTTCTGTGTACCTTGTTCCTTGTTCCATGTTCCTTGTTCCATGTTCTGTGTTCCTTGTTCCACGTTCCATGTTCCAATCTCTATGTTCCATGTTCCATGTTCTATGTTCCATGTTCCTTGTTCCATGTTCCATGTTCCTTGTTCCATTTTCTATGTACCTTGTTCCGTGTTCCATGTTCCATGCTCTATGTTCCATGTTCTATGTTCCATGTTTCTTGTTCCATGTTCCATGTTCCATGTTCCATGTTTCATGTTCCATGTTCCATGTTCTATGTTCCATGTTCCATGCTCTATGTTCCATGTTCCTTGTTCCATATTCCATGTTCCTTGTTCAATGTTCCACGGTCAATGCTCTTTCTCCTTGTTCTATGTTCCGTGTTTCTTGTTCCATGTTCCATGTTCCATGTTCCATGTTCCATGTTCCATGTTCCATGTTCCATGTTCCATGTTCCATGTTCCATGTTCCATGTTCCATGTTCCATGTTCCATGTTCCAATCTCTATGTTCCATGTTTCATGTTCCATGTTCTATGTTCCATGTTCCTTGTTCCATGTTCCATGTTCCTTGTTCCATGTTCCATATTGGTCAATGCTCTTTCTCCTTGTTCTATGTTCCGTGTTTCTTGTTCCATGTTCCATGTTCCATGTTCCATGTTCCATGTTCCATGCTCTATGTTCCATGTTCCAATTTCAATGTTCCATGTTCCTTGTTTCATGTTCCATGTTCCATGTTCCATGTTCCATGTTCCATGTTCTATGTTCTATGTTCCATGTTCTATGTTCCATGTTCCTTGTTCCATGTTCCATGTTCCTTGTTCCATGTTCCATATTGGTCAATGCTCTTTCTCCTTGTTCTCTGTTCCGTGTTTCTTGCTCCATGTTCCATGTTCCATGTTCCATGTTCCATATTCCATGTCCTATGGTCAATGCTCTTTGTTCTATGTTCCATGTTCTATGTTCCATGCTCTATGTTCCATGTTCCATGTTTTATGTTCAATGTTCCATGTTCCATGTTCCATGTTCCGTGTTCCATGTTTCATGTTCAATGGTCCATGTTCCATATTCCATGTTGCATGTTCCATGTTCCATGTTCCATGTCCCATGTTCCATGTTCCATGTTCCATGTTCCATGTTCCTTGTTCCATGTTCCATGTTCCATGTTCCATGTTCCATGTTCCATGTTCCATGTTCCATGTTCCATGGTCAATGTTCCATGTTCCATGTTCCATGTTCAATGGTCCTTGTTCCATGTTCCATGTTCCATGTTCCATGCTCTATGTTCCATGTTCTTATGTTCTATGTTCCATGTTCCAGGTTCCATGTTCTATGTTCCAATATCTATGTTCCATGTTCCATGTTCTATGTTCCATGTTCCATGCTCCATGTTCTATGTTCCAAGTTTCATGTTCCTTGTTCCATGTTCCATGTTCTATGTTCTATGTTCCATGTTCTATGTTCCATGTTCCTTGTTCCATGTTCCATGTTCCTTGTTCCATGTTCCATATTGGTCAATGCTCTTTCTCCTTGTTCTATGTTCCGTGTTTCTTGTTCCATGTTCCATGTTCCATGTTCCGTGTTCCATGTTCCATGTTCCATGTTCCATGTTCCATGTTCCATGTCCTATGGTCAATGCTCTATGTTCTATGTTCCATGTTCTATGTTCCATGCTCTATGTTCCATGTTCCATGTTTTATGTTCAATGTTCCATGTTCCATGTTCCATGTTCCATGTTCAATGTTCCACGTTTCATGTTCAATGGTCCATGTTCCATATTTCATGTTGCATGTTCCATGTTCCATGTTCCATGTTCCATGTTCCATGTTCCATGTTCCATGTTCCATGTTCCCTGTTCCATGTTCCATGTTCCATGTTCCATGTTCCATGTTCCATGTTCCATGTTCCATGTTCCATGTTCCATGTTCCATGTTCCATGTTCCATGTTCCATGGTCAATGTTCCATGTTCCATGTTCCATGTTCAATGGTCCTTGTTCCATGTTCCAGGTTGCATGTTCCTTGTTCCATGTTCCATGTTCCATGTTCCATGTTTCATGTTCCATGTTCCATGTTCTATGTTCCATGTTCCATGTTCCATGTTCTATGTTCCATGTTCCATGTTCCATGTTCCATGTTCCATGTTCCATGTTCCATGTTCCATGTCCTATGGTCAATGCTCTATGTTCTATGTTCCATGTTCTATGTTCCATGCTCTATGTTCCATGTTCCATGTTTTATGTTCAATGTTCCATGTTCCATGTTCCATGTTCCATGTTCAATGTTCCATGTTCAATGTTCCATGTTTCATGTTCAATGGTCCATGTTCCATATTCCATGTTGCATGTTCCATGTTCCATGTTCCATGGTCCATGTTCCATGCTCCATGTTCCATGCTCCATGTTCCATGTTCCTTGTTCCATGTTCTATGTTCCTTGTTGCACGTTCTATGTTCAATGTTCGATGTTCCATGTTCCATGCTCTATGTTCCATGTTCCATGTTCTATGTTCCATGTTCCTTGTTCCATGTTCCATGTTCCATGTTCCATGTTTCATGTTCCATGTTCCATGTTCTATGTTCCATGATCCATGTTCCATGTTCTATGTTCCATGTTCCATGCTCCATGTTCTATGTTCCAAGTTCCATGTTCCTTGTTCCATGTTCCATGTTCCATGTTCCATGTTCCATGGTCAATGTTCCATGTTCCATGTTCCATGTTCAATGGTCCATGTTCCATGTTTCATGTTCCATGTTCCATGTTCTATGTTCCATGATCCATGTTCCATGTTCTATGTTCCATGTTCCATGCTCCATGCTCTATGTTCCATGTTCCAATTTCTATGTTCCATGTTCCTTGTTTCATGTTCCATGTTCCATGTTCCATGTTCCATGTTCCATGTTCTATGTTCTATGTTCTATGTTCCATGTTCTATGTTCCATGTTCCTTGTTCCATGTTCCATGTTCCTTGTTCCATGTTCCATATTGGTCAATGCTCTTTCTCCTTGTTCTCTGTTCCGTGTTTCTTGTTCCATGTTCCATGTTCCATGTTCCATGTTCCATGTTCCATGTTCCATGTTCCATGTCCTATGGTCAATGCTCTTTGTTCTATGTTCCATGTTCTATGTTCCATGCTCTATGTTCCATGTTCCATGTTTTATGTTCAATGTTCCATGTTCCATGTTCCATGTTCCATGTTCCGTGTTCCATGTTTCATGTTCAATGGTCCATGTTCCATATTCCATGTTGCATGTTCCATGTTGCATGTTCCATGTTCCATGTTCCATGTTCCATGTCCCATGTTCCATGTTCCATGTTCCATGTTCCATGTTCCTTGTTCCATGTTCCATGTTCCATGTTCCATGTTCCATGTTCCATGTTCCATGTTCCATGGTCAATGTTCCATGTTCCATGTTCCATGTTCAATGGTCCTTGTTCCATGTTCCATGTTCCATGTTCCATGTTCTATGTTCCAAGTTTCATGTTCCTTGTTCCATGTTCCATGTTCTATGTTCTATGTTCCATGTTCTATGTTCCATGTTCCTTGTTCCATGTTCCATGTTCCTTGTTCCATGTTCCATATTGGTCAATGCTCTTTCTCCTTGTTCTATGTTCCGTGTTTCTTGTTCCATGTTCCATGTTCCATGTTCCGTGTTCCATGTTCCATGTTCCATGTTCCATGTTCCATGTTCCATGTCCTATGGTCAATGCTCTATGTTCTATGTTCCATGTTCTATGTTCCATGCTCTATGTTCCATGTTCCATGTTTTATGTTCAATGTTCCATGTTCCATGTTCCATGTTCAATGTTCCATGTTTCATGTTCAATGGTCCATGTTCCATATTTCATGTTGCATGTTCCATGTTCCATGTTCCATGTTCCATGTTCCATGTTCCATGTTCCATGTTCCCTGTTCCATGTTCCATGTTCCATGTTCCATGTTCCATGTTCCATGTTCCATGTTCCATGTTCCATGTTCCATGTTCCATGTTCCATGTTCCATGTTCCATGGTCAATGTTCCATGTTCCATGTTCCATGTTCAATGGTCCTTGTTCCATGTTCCAGGTTGCATGTTCCTTGTTCCATGTTCCATGTTCCATGTTCCATGTTTCATGTTCCATGTTCCATGTTCTATGTTCCATGTTCCATGTTCCATGTTCTATGTTCCATGTTCCATGTTCCATGTTCCATGTTCCATGTTCCATGTTCCATGTCCTATGGTCAATGCTCTATGTTCTATGTTCCATGTTCTATGTTCCATGCTCTATGTTCCATGTTCCATGTTTTATGTTCAATGTTCCATGTTCCATGTTCCATGTTCCATGTTCAATGTTCCATGTTCAATGTTCCATGTTTCATGTTCAATGGTCCATGTTCCATATTCCATGTTGCATGTTCCATGTTCCATGGTCCATGTTCCATGCTCCATGTTCCATGCTCCATGTTCCATGTTCCTTGTTCCATGTTCTATGTTCCTTGTTGCACGTTCTATGTTCAATGTTCGATGTTCCATGTTCCATGCTCTATGTTCCATGTTCCATGTTCTATGTTCCATGTTCCTTGTTCCATGTTCCATGTTCCATGTTCCATGTTTCATGTTCCATGTTCCATGTTCTATGTTCCATGATCCATGTTCCATGTTCTATGTTCCATGTTCCATGCTCCATGTTCTATGTTCCAAGTTCCATGTTCCTTGTTCCATGTTCCATGTTCCTTGTTCCATGTTCTGTGTTCCTTGTTCCATGTTCCATGTTCCATGCTCTATGTTCCATGTTCCATGTTCTATGTTCCTTGTTCCATGTTCCATGGTCCATGTTCCATGTTTCATGTTCCATGTTCCATGTTCTATGTTCCATGTTCCATGCTCTATGTTCCATGTTCCATGTTCCATGTTCCATGGTCAATGTTCCATGTTCAATGTTCCATGTTTCATGTTCAATGGTCCATGTTCCATATTCCATGCTGCATGTTCCATGTTCCATGTTCCATGGTCCATGTTCCATGCTCCATGTTCCATGCTCCATGTTCCATGTTCCTTGTTCCATGTTCTATGTTCCTTGTTGCACGTTCTATGTTCAATGTTCGATGTTCCATGTTCCATGCTCTATGTTCCATGTTCCATGTTCTATGTTCCATGTTCCTTGTTCCATGTTCCATGTTCCATGTTCCATGTTTCATGTTCCATGTTCCATGTTCTATGTTCCATGATCCATGTTCCATGTTCTATGTTCCATGTTCCATGCTCCATGTTCTATGTTCCAAGTTCCATGTTCCATGTTCCATGTTTTATGTTCAATGTTCCATGTTCCATGTTCCATGTTCCATGTTCCATGCTCCATGTTCCATGCTCCATGTTCCATATTCCTTGTTCCATGTTCTATGTTCCTTGTTGCACGTTCTATGTTCAATGTTCGATGTTCCATGTTCCATGCTCTAGGTTCCATGTTCCATGTTCTATGTTCCATGTTCCTTGTTCCATGTTCCATGTTCCATGTTCCATGTTTCATGTTCCATGTTCCATGTTCTATGTTCCATGATCCATGTTCCATGTTCTATGTTCCATGTTCCATGCTCCATGTTCTATGTTCCAAGTTCCATGTTCCTTGTTCCATGTTCCATGTTCCTTGTTCCATGTTCTGTGTTCCTTGTTCCATATTCCATGTTCCATGCTCTATGTTCCATGTTCCATGTTCTATGTTCCTTGTTCCATGTTCCATGGTCCATGTTCCATGTTTCATGTTCCATGTTCCATGTTATATGTTCCATGTTCCATGTTCCATGTTCCATGTTCCATGTTCCATGTTCCATGTTCCATGGTCAATGTTCCATGTTCCATGTTCCATGTTCAATGGTCCTTGTTCCATGTTCCAGGTTGCATGTTCCTTGTTCCATGTTCCATGTTCCATGTTCCATGTTTCATGTTCCATGTTCCATGTTCTATGTTCCATGTTCCATGTTCCATGTTCTATGTTCCATGTTCCATGTTCCATGTTCCATGTTCCATGTTCCATGTTCCATGTCCTATGGTCAATGCTCTATGTTCTATGTTCCATGTTCTATGTTCCATGCTCTATGTTCCATGTTCCATGTTTTATGTTCAATGTTCCATGTTCCATGTTCCATGTTCCATGTTCAATGTTCCATGTTCAATGTTCCATGTTTCATGTTCAATGGTCCATGTTCCATATTCCATGTTGCATGTTCCATGTTCCATGTTCCATGGTCCATGTTCCATGTTCCATGTTCCATGCTCCATGTTCCATGTTCCTTGTTCCATGTTCTATGTTCCTTGTTGCACGTTCTATGTTCAATGTTCGATGTTCCATGTTCCATGCTCTATGTTCCATGTTCCATGTTCTATGTTCCATGTTCCTTGTTCCATGTTCCATGTTCCATGTTCCATGTTTCATGTTCCATGTTCCATGTTCTATGTTCCATGTTCCATGTTCCATGTTCTATGTTCCATGTTCCATGCTCCATGTTCTATGTTCCAAGTTCCATGTTCCTTGTTCCATGTTCCATGTTCCTTGTTCCATGTTCTGTGTTCCTTGTTCCATGTTCCATGTTCCATGCTCTATGTTCCATGTTCCATGTTCTATGTTCCTTGTTCCATGTTCCTTGGTCCATGTTCCATGTTTCATGTTCCATGTTCCATGTTCTATGTTCCATGTTCCATGCTCTATGTTCCATGTTCCTTGTTCCATGTTCCATGTTCCATGTTCCATGTTCCATGTTCCATGTTCCATGTTCCATGTTCCATGTTCCATGTTCCATGTTCCATGTTCCATGTTCCATGTTCCATGTTCCATGTTCCATGTTCCATGTTCCATGTTCCATGTTCCATGTTCCATGTTCCATGGTCCATGTTCCATGTTGCATGTTCCATGTTGCATGTTCCATGTTCCATGTTCCATGTTCCATGTTCCATGTTCCATGTTCCATGGTCCATGTTCCATGTTCCATGTTCCATGTTCCATGTTCCATGGTCCATGTTTAATGTTCCATGTTCCATGTTCCATGTTCCATGGTCCATGCTCCATGTTCCATGGTCCATGTTCCATGTTCCATGGTCCATGTTCCATGTTCCATGTTTCATGGTCAATGTTCCATGTTCCATGTTCCATGTTCCATGGTCAATGTTCCATGTTCCATGTTCCATGTTCAATGGTCCATGTCCCATGTTCCATGTTCCATGTTCCATGTTCCATGTTCCATGTTCCAAGTTCCATTTCCCATGTTCCATGTTCCATGTTCCATGTTCCATGTTCCATGTTCCATGTTCCATGTTCCTTGTTCCTTGTTCCATGTTCCATGTTCGATGTTCCATGTTCCATGTTCCATGTTCCATGTTCTATGTTCCAAGTTCCATGTTCCTTGTTCCATGTTCCATGTTCCTTGTTCCATGTTCTGTGTTCCTTGTTCCATGTTCTATGTTCCATGCTCTATGTTCCATGTTCCATGTTCCAGGTTCCATGTTCTATGTTCCAATCTCTATGTTCCATGTTCCATGTTCTATGTTCCATGTTCCATGCTCCATGTTCTATGTTCCAAGTTCCATGTTCCTTGTTCCATGTTCCATGTTCCTTGTTCCATGTTCTGTGTTCCTTGTTCCACGTTCCATGTTCCAATCTCTATGTTCCATGTTCCATGTTCTATGTTCCATGTTCCATGTTCCATGTTCTATGTTCCATTGTTCAAAGGTTTATTGCGGACATTTTCCATCACGAATGTAAAAAACAATACACAACGTTTCGGGATCTGGAATCTGATCCCGTCTTCAGGTGAAAAAACTTAACTAACACATTACAACTAACAATACACAAACGCCCAACCTAAGTTGGAATACACTACCGAGGGTAGTAGTCAAAAAATATGCACTGTATAGCAGTCAAGTCATGATACAACATGCAATTAATAACAAATCACAAAACACTATAATCTATAAAAAGTTTACGTACAAAAAACTCACACAATGGAACACTAACAACACCGTACGCTATGACTCCACCAATGAGACTGAACCAACATGGCTGACCAATCGGAAACACGGAGACAACAGAAATGGCTTCCGGTCCCTGGAAAAGTAAAACCAACAAAATGGCGGAGCGATGTACGATGCCGCAAGATGGGTGTTAATTATGTTTATTCATATCACGAGTTTTACTACGAGTTAACATAACGTGCGAATTTTGAGGAGAACTCGTTATTTCCCTATTTATTGAACAATTAAGTTCCCTATCCTTTAGTTCCTTGTTCAAAATGGGTAGCCAAAGTGGCCTTATTTCAACCGATGACTGACTGATTGGTTGGTCTGCTAATTTAATGTATGAGGCTTCAATGAGTTTACGTTTGAAAAAATGAGGTTCCTTATGGACAATTTTTGCCTCTTCAAAATTCATACGATGATTTTCGGACCAGCAATGATGAGCGATCTTAGATTTTTCAACTAAACCTTTTTTGGTGTTTTCTCTGTGTTCTTTGATTCTAATGTTCAACGGTCTTTTTGTCTTGCCATAGTAAGGCCTGGAACAATCATTGCAATTTATTCTGTAAACACAGTTTTTAGTATCCTGAGTGTCATTTTTGGGTTTTGTTTTGACGAGACTCTGCCTAAGTGTGTTTTGTGTCCTAAATGCTGTTTGCACATTAAATTTCCTAGCAACCCTTCTGATTTTTTCCGACAGTCCTGACACATACGGGATTGACATGTGGACGAGTTTTTCCTTGCGATTATGTAAAGGTTCACGCGTAGCCCTATCTTTCTTGCATTTGTTTATAATGGATCGAGGGTATCCGTTACTAGCCAAATCCTGTTCTACTTTCTTAATTTCATCCTTTAACTCATCCTGATTGGAGCAAATGCTCTTAGCCCTGTCAAACAGAGAGTAAGCAACCCCCTCCTTGACAGAAATTTGGTGGTTTGATTGAAAGTTTAGATACTGCCCTGTGTGTGTCTTTTTTCTATAAACAGATGTTCTAAGACTGTTCAAATGCTTTTCTACGCACACGTCCAAAAAGGGGAGTTTGTTTTGTGATTCCACCTCCATGGTTAGTTTTATGGAGGATGAAACGCTATTAAGATGCTCTAAAAACTCATTCAATTTATCATCTCCATGAGGGAAAACCACGAAAGTGTCATCGACATATCTCCACCATATCCTCGGTTTGAGCCGAGCTGAAGCCAAAGCTTTTTGCTCAAACTCCTCCATAAAGATGTTGGCAAAGATAGGTGACAATGGTGACCCCATGGCCATACCCTCATCTTGACGGTATAATTTACCCTCTAATTGGAAATAGTTACATTGAGTACACAACTCCAAAAGTTCCATTATGACGTTAACAGGGAGTTTAGTTCTGTTTGCTAAAGTATCGTCGTTTGTGAGACGGGTCTCAATTATTTTTAGGGTTTCCGAAACGGGGACATTCGTAAACAGACTTTCAACATCGAAGCTGACCAGCTTGTCAGTATCAGCCAGTACGATAGATTTAGACTTTTCTACAAAATCTTTGGAGTTTTTGATAAACGAATCAGTGTTTCCTACTAAAGGCTTTAAAATGTCCAGAAGGACTTTAGACAATTCCCTACAAGCAGAATCACGGGAGCTAACTATTGGTCTCAGAGGAACGTTAGGTTTGTGGATCTTAGGTAACCCGTACATGTGTGGAATTTTGGAATGGTGTGGTGTCAACCGAGTCCTAAATTAGCAGACCAACCAATCAGTCAGTCATCGGTTGAAATAAGGCCACTTTGGCTACCCATTTTGAACAAGGAACTAAAGGATAGGGAACTTAATTGTTCAATAAATAGGGAAATAACGAGTTCTCCTCAAAATTCGCACGTTATGTTAACTCGTAGTAAAACTCGTGATATGAATAAACATAATTAACACCCATCTTGCGGCATCGTACATCGCTCCGCCATTTTGTTGGTTTTACTTTTCCAGGGACCGGAAGCCATTTCTGTTGTCTCCGTGTTTCCGATTGGTCAGCCATGTTGGTTCAGTCTCATTGGTGGAGTCATAGCGTACGGTGTTGTTAGTGTTCCATTGTGTGAGTTTTTTGTACGTAAACTTTTTATAGATTATAGTGTTTTGTGATTTGTTATTAATTGCATGTTGTATCATGACTTGACTGCTATACAGTGCATATTTTTTGACTACTACCCTCGGTAGTGTATTCCAACTTAGGTTGGGCGTTTGTGTATTGTTAGTTGTAATGTGTTAGTTAAGTTTTTTCACCTGAAGACGGGATCAGATTCCAGATCCCGAAACGTTGTGTATTGTTTTTTACATTCGTGATGGAAAATGTCCGCAATAAACCTTTGAACAACATTAACTCACCATCACCAACAATGAACTTCAAACAAAGAATTGATTCTCGGTACGGACCCGGAGTAAGTAATCAAATAAGTGAATTGGAACAAATGCATTTAAAATTGGCTAATCACACAAACCATTTGACCTTTCTTGTGAAATGCAAACTTGATAATTTGATACCTAAAGGTTTTTACCTAAAGTCTCCTTACAAAAGTTTCAAAGCCAGCAAAATAATGTCTTTAGCTTCTAAATCTCTAATCAATGAAAGAATTGAACACCACCGTTTAGAAAAAAGACTTCTGAAAAGCTCTATTGAGAACAAAAAAGCTGAATTGGCACTAATAATAGGTTCTGATTTTCAAAACATTTTTCAAAGCATACAAAATAGGTTCAACAAAGAATCGGAAAATGTGAAGGCTAGGCAAAAGGCTAAACTACAACATCTCAGACCTCCCGATAACATTGATAGGAATACTCAAATTTCACAGTGTGATGATGCAAAAAACCAAGTTGTGAATCTGTCTTCTAAAGTTCTAAACCCAGTTGAGATTTCTGTTTTGAGCAGAGGGCTAAATTTTTCCGTTGTGCCTAAATCAGTTAAAACGCTGGATTTTGTGACAGGGATTGAGTCTGCTGTTTCTCAGTTACCTGAGTCTCAGGGGGATCAGTTCCGTTGTGAAGCTAGTATTTTACTAAAGAAAATTCCTACTCTTAAACCTAATCTTAGTAAAGAGGAAACCAAAGCAGTATCAGTCCTTGGGAAAGACGGTACTGTAAAGATTTTGCCCGCGGATAAAGGGAATGCCACGGTAGTTCTTGATACTGTGACATACGAAGAAAAAATGTTAGAAACTTTGCAATCTGGCCAATACACCCAATTGAAAAAAGACCCCACAGAAACTTTCGAGCGTAAAATCGCTAGTACTCTAAGAAAACACAAAAAGTTTTTTAGCGACAAACAAAGGACTCGGTTGACACCACACCATTCCAAAATTCCACACATGTACGGGTTACCTAAGATCCACAAACCTAACGTTCCTCTGAGACCAATAGTTAGCTCCCGTGATTCTGCTTGTAGGGAATTGTCTAAAGTCCTTCTGGACATTTTAAAGCCTTTAGTAGGAAACACTGATTCGTTTATCAAAAACTCCAAAGATTTTGTAGAAAAGTCTAAATCTATCGTACTGGCTGATACTGACAAGCTGGTCAGCTTCGATGTTGAAAGTCTGTTTACGAATGTCCCCGTTTCGGAAACCCTAAAAATAATTGAGACCCGTCTCACAAACGACGATACTTTAGCAAACAGAACTAAACTCCCTGTTAACGTCATAATGGAACTTTTGGAGTTGTGTACTCAATGTAACTATTTCCAATTAGAGGGTAAATTATACCGTCAAGATGAGGGTATGGCCATGGGGTCACCATTGTCACCTATCTTTGCCAACATCTTTATGGAGGAGTTTGAGCAAAAAGCTTTGGCTTCAGCTCGGCTCAAACCGAGGATATGGTGGAGATATGTCGATGACACTTTCGTGGTTTTCCCTCATGGAGATGATAAATTGAATGAGTTTTTAGAGCATCTTAATAGCGTTTCATCCTCCATAAAACTAACCATGGAGGTGGAATCACAAAACAAACTCCCCTTTTTGGACGTGTGCGTAGAAAAGCATTTGAACAGTCTTAGAACATCTGTTTATAGAAAAAAGACACACACAGGGCAGTATCTAAACTTTCAATCAAACCACCAAATTTCTGTCAAGGAGGGGGTTGCTTACTCTCTGTTTGACAGGGCTAAGAGCATTTGCTCCAATCAGGATGAGTTAAAGGATGAAATTAAGAAAGTAGAACAGGATTTGGCTAGTAACGGATACCCTCGATCCATTATAAACAAATGCAAGAAAGATAGGGCTACGCGTGAACCTTTACATAATCGCAAGGAAAAACTCGTCCACATGTCAATCCCGTATGTGTCAGGACTGTCGGAAAAAATCAGAAGGGTTGCTAGGAAATTTAATGTGCAAACAGCATTTAGGACACAAAACACACTTAGGCAGAGTCTCGTCAAAACAAAACCCAAAAATGACACTCAGGATACTAAAAACTGTGTTTACAGAATAAATTGCAATGATTGTTCCAGGCCTTACTATGGCGAGACAAAAAGACCGTTGAACATTAGAATCAAAGAACACAGAGAAAACACCAAAAAAGGTTTAGTTGAAAAATCTAAGATCGCTCATCATTGCTGGTCCGAAAATCATCGTATGAATTTTGAAGAGGCAAAAATTGTCCATAAGGAACCTCATTTTTTCAAACGTAAACTCATTGAAGCCTCATACATTAAATTAGCAGACCAACCAATCAGTCAGTCATCGGTTGAAATAAGGCCACTTTGGCTACCCATTTTTGAACAAGGAACTAAAGGATAGGGAACTTAATTGTTCAATAAATAGGGAAATAACGAGTTCTCCTCAAAATTCGCACGTTATGTTAACTCGTAGTAAAACTCGTGATATGAATAAACATAATTAACACCCATCTTGCGGCATCGTACATCGCTCCGCCATTTTGTTGGTTTTACTTTTCCAGGGACCGGAAGCCATTTCTGTTGTCTCCGTGTTTCCGATTGGTCAGCCATGTTGGTTCAGTCTCATTGGTGGAGTCATAGCGTACGGTGTTGTTAGTGTTCCATTGTGTGAGTTTTTTGTACGTAAACTTTTTATAGATTATAGTGTTTTGTGATTTGTTATTAATTGCATGTTGTATCATGACTTGACTGCTATACAGTGCATATTTTTTGACTACTACCCTCGGTAGTGTATTCCAACTTAGGTTGGGCGTTTGTGTATTGTTAGTTGTAATGTGTTAGTTAAGTTTTTTCACCTGAAGACGGGATCAGATTCCAGATCCCGAAACGTTGTGTATTGTTTTTTACATTCGTGATGGAAAATGTCCGCAATAAACCTTTGAACAACATTAACTCACCATCACCAACAATGAACTTCAAACAAAGAATTGATTCTCGGTACGGACCCGGAGTAAGTAATCAAATAAGTGAATTGGAACAAATGCATTTAAAATTGGCTAATCACACAAACCATTTGACCTTTCTTGTGAAATGCAAACTTGATAATTTGATACCTAAAGGTTTTTACCTAAAGTCTCCTTACAAAAGTTTCAAAGCCAGCAAAATAATGTCTTTAGCTTCTAAATCTCTAATCAATGAAAGAATTGAACACCACCGTTTAGAAAAAAGACTTCTGAAAAGCTCTATTGAGAACAAAAAAGCTGAATTGGCACTAATAATAGGTTCTGATTTTCAAAACATTTTTCAAAGCATACAAAATAGGTTCAACAAAGAATCGGAAAATGTGAAGGCTAGGCAAAAGGCTAAACTACAACATCTCAGACCTCCCGATAACATTGATAGGAATACTCAAATTTCACAGTGTGATGATGCAAAAAACCAAGTTGTGAATCTGTCTTCTAAAGTTCTAAACCCAGTTGAGATTTCTGTTTTGAGCAGAGGGCTAAATTTTTCCGTTGTGCCTAAATCAGTTAAAACGCTGGATTTTGTGACAGGGATTGAGTCTGCTGTTTCTCAGTTACCTGAGTCTCAGGGGGATCAGTTCCGTTGTGAAGCTAGTATTTTACTAAAGAAAATTCCTACTCTTAAACCTAATCTTAGTAAAGAGGAAACCAAAGCAGTATCAGTCCTTGGGAAAGACGGTACTGTAAAGATTTTGCCCGCGGATAAAGGGAATGCCACGGTAGTTCTTGATACTGTGACATACGAAGAAAAAATGTTAGAAACTTTGCAATCTGGCCAATACACCCAATTGAAAAAAGACCCCACAGAAACTTTCGAGCGTAAAATCGCTAGTACTCTAAGAAAACACAAAAAGTTTTTTAGCGACAAACAAAGGACTCGGTTGACACCACACCATTCCAAAATTCCACACATGTACGGGTTACCTAAGATCCACAAACCTAACGTTCCTCTGAGACCAATAGTTAGCTCCCGTGATTCTGCTTGTAGGGAATTGTCTAAAGTCCTTCTGGACATTTTAAAGCCTTTAGTAGGAAACACTGATTCGTTTATCAAAAACTCCAAAGATTTTGTAGAAAAGTCTAAATCTATCGTACTGGCTGATACTGACAAGCTGGTCAGCTTCGATGTTGAAAGTCTGTTTACGAATGTCCCCGTTTCGGAAACCCTAAAAATAATTGAGACCCGTCTCACAAACGACGATACTTTAGCAAACAGAACTAAACTCCCTGTTAACGTCATAATGGAACTTTTGGAGTTGTGTACTCAATGTAACTATTTCCAATTAGAGGGTAAATTATACCGTCAAGATGAGGGTATGGCCATGGGGTCACCATTGTCACCTATCTTTGCCAACATCTTTATGGAGGAGTTTGAGCAAAAAGCTTTGGCTTCAGCTCGGCTCAAACCGAGGATATGGTGGAGATATGTCGATGACACTTTCGTGGTTTTCCCTCATGGAGATGATAAATTGAATGAGTTTTTAGAGCATCTTAATAGCGTTTCATCCTCCATAAAACTAACCATGGAGGTGGAATCACAAAACAAACTCCCCTTTTTGGACGTGTGCGTAGAAAAGCATTTGAACAGTCTTAGAACATCTGTTTATAGAAAAAAGACACACACAGGGCAGTATCTAAACTTTCAATCAAACCACCAAATTTCTGTCAAGGAGGGGGTTGCTTACTCTCTGTTTGACAGGGCTAAGAGCATTTGCTCCAATCAGGATGAGTTAAAGGATGAAATTAAGAAAGTAGAACAGGATTTGGCTAGTAACGGATACCCTCGATCCATTATAAACAAATGCAAGAAAGATAGGGCTACGCGTGAACCTTTACATAATCGCAAGGAAAAACTCGTCCACATGTCAATCCCGTATGTGTCAGGACTGTCGGAAAAAATCAGAAGGGTTGCTAGGAAATTTAATGTGCAAACAGCATTTAGGACACAAAACACACTTAGGCAGAGTCTCGTCAAAACAAAACCCAAAAATGACACTCAGGATACTAAAAACTGTGTTTACAGAATAAATTGCAATGATTGTTCCAGGCCTTACTATGGCGAGACAAAAAGACCGTTGAACATTAGAATCAAAGAACACAGAGAAAACACCAAAAAAGGTTTAGTTGAAAAATCTAAGATCGCTCATCATTGCTGGTCCGAAAATCATCGTATGAATTTTGAAGAGGCAAAAATTGTCCATAAGGAACCTCATTTTTTCAAACGTAAACTCATTGAAGCCTCATACATTAAATTAGCAGACCAACCAATCAGTCAGTCATCGGTTGAAATAAGGCCACTTTGGCTACCCATTTTTGAACAAGGAACTAAAGGATAGGGAACTTAATTGTTCAATAAATAGGGAAATAACGAGTTCTCCTCAAAATTCGCACGTTATGTTAACTCGTAGTAAAACTCGTGATATGAATAAACATAATTAACACCCATCTTGCGGCATCGTACATCGCTCCGCCATTTTGTTGGTTTTACTTTTCCAGGGACCGGAAGCCATTTCTGTTGTCTCCGTGTTTCCGATTGGTCAGCCATGTTGGTTCAGTCTCATTGGTGGAGTCATAGCGTACGGTGTTGTTAGTGTTCCATTGTGTGAGTTTTTTGTACGTAAACTTTTTATAGATTATAGTGTTTTGTGATTTGTTATTAATTGCATGTTGTATCATGACTTGACTGCTATACAGTGCATATTTTTTGACTACTACCCTCGGTAGTGTATTCCAACTTAGGTTGGGCGTTTGTGTATTGTTAGTTGTAATGTGTTAGTTAAGTTTTTTCACCTGAAGACGGGATCAGATTCCAGATCCCGAAACGTTGTGTATTGTTTTTTACATTCGTGATGGAAAATGTCCGCAATAAACCTTTGAACAACATTAACTCACCATCACCAACAATGAACTTCAAACAAAGAATTGATTCTCGGTACGGACCCGGAGTAAGTAATCAAATAAGTGAATTGGAACAAATGCATTTAAAATTGGCTAATCACACAAACCATTTGACCTTTCTTGTGAAATGCAAACTTGATAATTTGATACCTAAAGGTTTTTACCTAAAGTCTCCTTACAAAAGTTTCAAAGCCAGCAAAATAATGTCTTTAGCTTCTAAATCTCTAATCAATGAAAGAATTGAACACCACCGTTTAGAAAAAAGACTTCTGAAAAGCTCTATTGAGAACAAAAAAGCTGAATTGGCACTAATAATAGGTTCTGATTTTCAAAACATTTTTCAAAGCATACAAAATAGGTTCAACAAAGAATCGGAAAATGTGAAGGCTAGGCAAAAGGCTAAACTACAACATCTCAGACCTCCCGATAACATTGATAGGAATACTCAAATTTCACAGTGTGATGATGCAAAAAACCAAGTTGTGAATCTGTCTTCTAAAGTTCTAAACCCAGTTGAGATTTCTGTTTTGAGCAGAGGGCTAAATTTTTCCGTTGTGCCTAAATCAGTTAAAACGCTGGATTTTGTGACAGGGATTGAGTCTGCTGTTTCTCAGTTACCTGAGTCTCAGGGGGATCAGTTCCGTTGTGAAGCTAGTATTTTACTAAAGAAAATTCCTACTCTTAAACCTAATCTTAGTAAAGAGGAAACCAAAGCAGTATCAGTCCTTGGGAAAGACGGTACTGTAAAGATTTTGCCCGCGGATAAAGGGAATGCCACGGTAGTTCTTGATACTGTGACATACGAAGAAAAAATGTTAGAAACTTTGCAATCTGGCCAATACACCCAATTGAAAAAAGACCCCACAGAAACTTTCGAGCGTAAAATCGCTAGTACTCTAAGAAAACACAAAAAGTTTTTTAGCGACAAACAAAGGACTCGGTTGACACCACACCATTCCAAAATTCCACACATGTACGGGTTACCTAAGATCCACAAACCTAACGTTCCTCTGAGACCAATAGTTAGCTCCCGTGATTCTGCTTGTAGGGAATTGTCTAAAGTCCTTCTGGACATTTTAAAGCCTTTAGTAGGAAACACTGATTCGTTTATCAAAAACTCCAAAGATTTTGTAGAAAAGTCTAAATCTATCGTACTGGCTGATACTGACAAGCTGGTCAGCTTCGATGTTGAAAGTCTGTTTACGAATGTCCCCGTTTCGGAAACCCTAAAAATAATTGAGACCCGTCTCACAAACGACGATACTTTAGCAAACAGAACTAAACTCCCTGTTAACGTCATAATGGAACTTTTGGAGTTGTGTACTCAATGTAACTATTTCCAATTAGAGGGTAAATTATACCGTCAAGATGAGGGTATGGCCATGGGGTCACCATTGTCACCTATCTTTGCCAACATCTTTATGGAGGAGTTTGAGCAAAAAGCTTTGGCTTCAGCTCGGCTCAAACCGAGGATATGGTGGAGATATGTCGATGACACTTTCGTGGTTTTCCCTCATGGAGATGATAAATTGAATGAGTTTTTAGAGCATCTTAATAGCGTTTCATCCTCCATAAAACTAACCATGGAGGTGGAATCACAAAACAAACTCCCCTTTTTGGACGTGTGCGTAGAAAAGCATTTGAACAGTCTTAGAACATCTGTTTATAGAAAAAAGACACACACAGGGCAGTATCTAAACTTTCAATCAAACCACCAAATTTCTGTCAAGGAGGGGGTTGCTTACTCTCTGTTTGACAGGGCTAAGAGCATTTGCTCCAATCAGGATGAGTTAAAGGATGAAATTAAGAAAGTAGAACAGGATTTGGCTAGTAACGGATACCCTCGATCCATTATAAACAAATGCAAGAAAGATAGGGCTACGCGTGAACCTTTACATAATCGCAAGGAAAAACTCGTCCACATGTCAATCCCGTATGTGTCAGGACTGTCGGAAAAAATCAGAAGGGTTGCTAGGAAATTTAATGTGCAAACAGCATTTAGGACACAAAACACACTTAGGCAGAGTCTCGTCAAAACAAAACCCAAAAATGACACTCAGGATACTAAAAACTGTGTTTACAGAATAAATTGCAATGATTGTTCCAGGCCTTACTATGGCGAGACAAAAAGACCGTTGAACATTAGAATCAAAGAACACAGAGAAAACACCAAAAAAGGTTTAGTTGAAAAATCTAAGATCGCTCATCATTGCTGGTCCGAAAATCATCGTATGAATTTTGAAGAGGCAAAAATTGTCCATAAGGAACCTCATTTTTTCAAACGTAAACTCATTGAAGCCTCATACATTAAATTAGCAGACCAACCAATCAGTCAGTCATCGGTTGAAATAAGGCCACTTTGGCTACCCATTTTTGAACAAGGAACTAAAGGATAGGGAACTTAATTGTTCAATAAATAGGGAAATAACGAGTTCTCCTCAAAATTCGCACGTTATGTTAACTCGTAGTAAAACTCGTGATATGAATAAACATAATTAACACCCATCTTGCGGCATCGTACATCGCTCCGCCATTTTGTTGGTTTTACTTTTCCAGGGACCGGAAGCCATTTCTGTTGTCTCCGTGTTTCCGATTGGTCAGCCATGTTGGTTCAGTCTCATTGGTGGAGTCATAGCGTACGGTGTTGTTAGTGTTCCATTGTGTGAGTTTTTTGTACGTAAACTTTTTATAGATTATAGTGTTTTGTGATTTGTTATTAATTGCATGTTGTATCATGACTTGACTGCTATACAGTGCATATTTTTTGACTACTACCCTCGGTAGTGTATTCCAACTTAGGTTGGGCGTTTGTGTATTGTTAGTTGTAATGTGTTAGTTAAGTTTTTTCACCTGAAGACGGGATCAGATTCCAGATCCCGAAACGTTGTGTATTGTTTTTTACATTCGTGATGGAAAATGTCCGCAATAAACCTTTGAACAACATTAACTCACCATCACCAACAATGAACTTCAAACAAAGAACTATGTTCCATGTTCCATGCTCCATGTTCTATGTTCCTTGTTCCATTTTCTGTGTACCTTGTTCCTTGTTCCATGTTCCTTGTTCCATGTTCTGTGTTCCTTGTTCCACGTTCCATGTTCCAATCTCTATGTTCCATGTTCTATGTTCCATGTTCCTTGTTCCATGTTCCATGTTCCTTGTTCCATTTTCTATGTACCTTGTTCCGTGTTCCATGTTCCATGCTCTATGTTCCATGTTCTATGTTCCATGTTTCTTGTTCCATGTTCCATGTTCCATGTTCCATGTTTCATGTTCCATGTTCCATGTTCTATGTTCCATGTTCCATGCTCTATGTTCCATGTTCCTTGTTCCATATTCCATGTTCCTTGTTCAATGTTCCACGGTCAATGCTCTTTCTCCTTGTTCTATGTTCCGTGTTTCTTGTTCCATGTTCCATGTTCCATGTTCCATGTTCCATGTTCCATGTTCCATGTTCCATGTTCCATGTTCCAATCTCTATGTTCCATGTTCCATGTTCCATGTTCTATGTTCCATGTTCCTTGTTCCATGTTCCATGTTCCTTGTTCCATGTTCCATATTGGTCAATGCTCTTTCTCCTTGTTCTATGTTCCGTGTTTCTTGTTCCATGTTCCATGTTCCATGTTCCATGTTCCATGTTCCATGCTCTATGTTCCATGTTCCAATTTCTATGTTCCATGTTCCTTGTTTCATGTTCCATGTTCCATGTTCCATGTTCCATGTTCCATGTTCTATGTTCTATGTTCCATGTTCTATGTTCCATGTTCCTTGTTCCATGTTCCATGTTCCTTGTTCCATGTTCCATATTGGTCAATGCTCTTTCTCCTTGTTCTCTGTTCCGTGTTTCTTGTTCCATGTTCCATGTTCCATGTTCCATGTTCCATGTTCCATGTTCCATGTTCCATGTCCTATGGTCAATGCTCTTTGTTCTATGTTCCATGTTCTATGTTCCATGCTCTATGTTCCATGTTCCATGTTTTATGTTCAATGTTCCATGTTCCATGTTCCATGTTCCATCTTCCGTGTTCCATGTTTCATGTTCAATGGTCCATGTTCCATATTCCATGTTGCATGTTCCATGTTCCATGTTCCATGTTCCATGTCCCATGTTCCATGTTCCATGTTCCATGTTCCATGTTCCTTGTTCCATGTTCCATGTTCCATGTTCCATGTTCCATGTTCCATGTTCCATGTTCCATGTTCCATGGTCAATGTTCCATGTTCCATGTTCCATGTTCAATGGTCCTTGTTCCATGTTCCATGTTCCATGTTCCATGCTCTATGTTCCATGTTCTTATGTTCTATGTTCCATGTTCCAGGTTCCATGTTCTATGTTCCAATATCTATGTTCCATGTTCCATGTTCTATGTTCCATGTTCCATGCTCCATGTTCTATGTTCCAAGTTTCATGTTCCTTGTTCCATGTTCCATGTTCTATGTTCTATGTTCCATGTTCTATGTTCCATGTTCCTTGTTCCATGTTCCATGTTCCTTGTTCCATGTTCCATATTGGTCAATGCTCTTTCTCCTTGTTCTATGTTCCGTGTTTCTTGTTCCATGTTCCATGTTCCATGTTCCGTGTTCCATGTTCCATGTTCCATGTTCCATGTTCCATGTTCCATGTCCTATGGTCAATGCTCTATGTTCTATGTTCCATGTTCTATGTTCCATGCTCTATGTTCCATGTTCCATGTTTTATGTTCAATGTTCCATGTTCCATGTTCCATGTTCCATGTTCAATGTTCCATGTTTCATGTTCAATGGTCCATGTTCCATATTTCATGTTGCATGTTCCATGTTCCATGTTCCATGTTCCATGTTCCATGTTCCATGTTCCATGTTCCCTGTTCCATGTTCCATGTTCCATGTTCCATGTTCCATGTTCCATGTTCCATGTTCCATGTTCCATGTTCCATGTTCCATGTTCCATGTTCCATGTTCCATGGTCAATGTTCCATGTTCCATGTTCCATGTTCAATGGTCCTTGTTCCATGTTCCAGGTTGCATGTTCCTTGTTCCATGTTCCATGTTCCATGTTCCATGTTTCATGTTCCATGTTCCATGTTCTATGTTCCATGTTCCATGTTCCATGTTCTATGTTCCATGTTCCATGTTCCATGTTCCATGTTCCATGTTCCATGTCCTATGGTCAATGCTCTATGTTCTATGTTCCATTTTCTATGTTCCATGCTCTATGTTCCATGTTCCATGTTTTATGTTCAATGTTCCATGTTCCATGTTCCATGTTCCATGTTCAATGTTCCATGTTCAATGTTCCATGTTTCATGTTCAATGGTCCATGTTCCATATTCCATGTTGCATGTTCCATGTTCCATGTTCCATGGTCCATGTTCCATGCTCCATGTTCCATGCTCCATGTTCCATGTTCCTTGTTCCATGTTCTATGTTCCTTGTTGCACGTTCTATGTTCAATGTTCGATGTTCCATGTTCCATGCTCTATGTTCCATGTTCCATGTTCTATGTTCCATGTTCCTTGTTCCATGTTCCATGTTCCATGTTCCATGTTTCATGTTCCATGTTCCATGTTCTATGTTCCATGATCCATGTTCCATGTTCTATGTTCCATGTTCCATGCTCCATGTTCTATGTTCCAAGTTCCATGTTCCTTGTTCCATGTTCCATGTTCCTTGTTCCATGTTCTGTGTTCCTTGTTCCATGTTCCATGTTCCATGCTCTATGTTCCATGTTCCATGTTCTATGTTCCTTGTTCCATGTTCCATGGTCCATGTTCCATGTTTCATGTTCCATGTTCCATGTTCTATGTTCCATGTTCCATGCTCTATGTTCCATGTTCCATGTTCCATGTTCCATGGTCAATGTTCCATGTTCAATGTTCCATGTTTCATGTTCAATGGTCCATGTTCCATGTTCCATGTTCCATGGTCCATGTTCCATGCTCCATGTTCCATGCTCCATGTTCCATGTTCCTTGTTCCATGTTCTATGTTCCTTGTTGCACGTTCTATGTTCAATGTTCGATGTTCCATGTTCCATGCTCTATGTTCCATGTTCCATGTTCTATGTTCCATGTTCCTTGTTCCATGTTCCATGTTCCATGTTCCATGTTTCATGTTCCATGTTCCATGTTCTATGTTCCATGATCCATGTTCCATGTTCTATGTTCCATGTTCCATGCTCCATGTTCTATGTTCCAAGTTCCATGTTCCATGTTCCATGTTTTATGTTCAATGTTCCATGTTCCATGTTCCATGTTCCATGTTCCATGCTCCATGTTTCATGCTCCATGTTCCATATTCCTTGTTCCATGTTCTATGTTCCTTGTTGCACGTTCTATGTTCAATGTTCGATGTTCCATGTTCCATGCTCTAGGTTCCATGTTCCATGTTCTATGTTCCATGTTCCTTGTTCCATGTTCCATGTTCCATTTTCCATGTTTCATGTTCCATGTTCCATGTTCTATGTTCCATGATCCATGTTCCATGTTCTATGTTCCATGTTCCATGCTCCATGTTCTATGTTCCAAGTTCCATGTTCCTTGTTCCATGTTCCATGTTCTTTGTTCCATGTTCTGTGTTCCTTGTTCCATGTTCCATGTTCCATGCTCTATGTTCCATGTTCCATGTTCTATGTTCCTTGTTCCATGTTCCATGGTCCATGTTCCATGTTTCATGTTCCATGTTCCATGTTCTATGTTCCATGTTCCATGTTCCATGTTCCATGTTCCATGTTCCATGTTCCATGTTCCATGGTCAATGTTCCATGTTCCATGTTCCATGTTCAATGGTCCTTGTTCCATGTTCCAGGTTGCATGTTCCTTGTTCCATGTTCCATGTTCCATGTTTCATGTTCCATGTTCCATGTTCTATGTTCCATGTTCCATGTTCCATGTTCTATGTTCCATGTTCCATGTTCCATGTTCCATGTTCCATGTTCCATGTTCCATGTCCTATGGTCAATGCTCTATGTTCTATGTTCCATGTTCTATGTTCCATGCTCTATGTTCCATGTTCCATGTTTTATGTTCAATGTTCCATGTTCCATGTTCCATGTTCCATGTTCAATGTTCCATGTTCAATGTTCCATGTTTCATGTTCAATGGTCCATGTTCCATATTCCATGTTGCATGTTCCATGTTCCATGTTCCATGGTCCATGTTCCATGTTCCATGTTCCATGCTCCATGTTCCATGTTCCTTGTTCCATGTTCTATGTTCCTTGTTGCACGTTCTATGTTCAATGTTCGATGTTCCATGTTCCATGCTCTATGTTCCATGTTCCATGTTCTATGTTCCATGTTCCTTGTTCCATGTTCCATGTTCCATGTTCCATGTTTCATGTTCCATGTTCCATGTTCTATGTTCCATGTTCCATGTTCCATGTTCTATGTTCCATGTTCCATGCTCCATATTCTATGTTCCAAGTTCCATGTTCCTTGTTCCATGTTCCATGTTCCTTGTTCCATGTTCTGTGTTCCTTGTTCCATGTTCCATGTTCCATGCTCTATGTTCCATGTTCCATGTTCTATGTTCCTTGTTCCATGTTCCATGGTCCATGTTCCATGTTTCATGTTCCATGTTCCATGTTCTATGTTCCATGTTCCATGCTCTATGTTCCATGTTCCTTGTTCCATGTTCCATGTTCCATGTTCCATGTTCCATGTTCCATGTTCCATGTTCCATGTTCCATGTTCCATGTTCCATGTTCCATGTTCCATGTTCCATGTTCCATGTTCCATGTTCCATGTTCCATGGTCCATGTTCCATGTTGCATGTTCCATGTTGCATGTTCCATGTTCCATGTTCCATGTTCCATGTTGCATGTTCCATGTTCCATGTTCCATGTTCCATGTTCCATGTTCCATGTTCCATGGTCCATGTTCCATGTTCCATGTTCCATGTTCCATGTTCCATGGTCCATGTTTAATGTTCCATGTTCCATGTTCCATGTTCCATGGTCCATGCTCCATGTTCCATGGTCCATGTTCCATGTTCCATGGTCCATGTTCCATGTTCCATGTTTCATGGTCAATGTTCCATGTTCCATGTTCCATGTTCCATGGTCAATGTTCCATGTTCCATGTTCCATGTTCAATGGTCCATGTCCCATGTTCCATGTTCCATGTTCCATGTTCCATGTTCCATGTTCCATGTTCCATGTTCCAAGTTCCATTTCCCATGTTCCATGTTCCATGTTCCATGTTCCATGTTCCATGTTCCATGTTCCATGTTAGATGTTCCTTGTTCCTTGTTCCATGTTCCATGTTCGATGTTCCATGTTCCATGTTCCATGTTCCATGTTCTATGTTCCAAGTTCCATGTTCCTTGTTCCATGTTCCATGTTCCTTGTTCCATGTTCTGTGTTCCTTGTTCCATGTTCTATGTTCCATGCTCTATGTTCCATGTTCCATGTTCCAGGTTCCATGTTCTATGTTCCAATCTCTATGTTCCATGTTCCATGTTCTATGTTCCATGTTCCATGCTCCATGTTCTATGTTCCAAGTTCCATGTTCCTTGTTCCATGTTCCATGTTCCTTGTTCCATGTTCTGTGTTCCTTGTTCCACGTTCCATGTTCCAATCTCTATGTTCCATGTTCCATGTTCTATGTTCCATGTTCCATGCTCCATGTTCTATGTTCCTTGTTCCATTTTCTGTGTACCTTGTTCCTTGTTCCATGTTCCTTGTTCCATGTTCTGTGTTCCTTGTTCCACGTTCCATGTTCCAATCTCTATGTTCCATGTTCCATGTTCTATGTTCCATGTTCCTTGTTCCATGTTCCATGTTCCTTGTTCCATTTTCTATGTACCTTGTTCCGTGTTCCATGTTCCATGCTCTATGTTCCATGTTCTATGTTCCATGTTTCTTGTTCCATGTTCCATGTTCCATGTTCCATGTTTCATGTTCCATGTTCCATGTTCTATGTTCCATGTTCCATGCTCTATGTTCCATGTTCCTTGTTCCATATTCCATGTTCCTTGTTCAATGTTCCACGGTCAATGCTCTTTCTCCTTGTTCTATGTTCCGTGTTTCTTGTTCCATGTTTCATGTTCTATGTTCCATGTTCCATGTTCCATGTTCCATGTTCCATGTTCCATGTTCCAATCTCTATGTTCCATGTTCCATGTTCCATGTTCCATGTTCTATGTTCCATGTTCCTTGTTCCATGTTCCATGTTCCTTGTTCCATGTTCCATATTGGTCAATGCTCTTTCTCCTTGTTCTATGTTCCGTGTTTCTTGTTCCATGTTCCATGTTCCATGTTCCATGTTCCATGTTCCATGCTCTATGTTCCATGTTCCAATTTCTATGTTCCATGTTCCTTGTTTCATGTTCCATGTTCCATGTTCCATGTTCCATGTTCCATGTTCTATGTTCTATGTTCCATGTTCTATGTTCCATGTTCCTTGTTCCATGTTCCATGTTCCTTGTTCCATGTTCCATATTGGTCAATGCTCTTTCTCCTTGTTCTCTGTTCCGTGTTTCTTGTTCCATGTTCCATGTTCCATGTTCCATGTTCCATGTTCCATGTTCCATGTCCTATGGTCAATGCTCTTTGTTCTATGTTCCATGTTCTATGTTCCATGCTCTATGTTCCATGTTCCATGTTTTATGTTCAATGTTCCATGTTCCATGTTCCATGTTCCATCTTCCGTGTTCCATGTTTCATGTTCAATGGTCCATGTTCCATATTCCATGTTGCATGTTCCATGTTCCATGTTCCATGTTCCATGTCCCATGTTCCATGTTCCATGTTCCATGTTCCATGTTCCTTGTTCCATGTTCCATGTTCCATGTTCCATGTTCCATGTTCCATGTTCCATGTTCCATGTTCCATGTTCCATGGTCAATGTTCCATGTTCCATGTTCCATGTTCAATGGTCCTTGTTCCATGTTCCATGTTCCATGTTCCATGCTCTATGTTCCATGTTCTTATGTTCTATGTTCCATGTTCCAGGTTCCATGTTCTATGTTCCAATATCTATGTTCCATGATCCATGTTCTATGTTCCATGTTCCATGCTCCATGTTCTATGTTCCAAGTTTCATGTTCCTTGTTCCATGTTCCATGTTCTATGTTCTATGTTCCATGTTCTATGTTCCATGTTCCTTGTTCCATGTTCCATGTTCCTTGTTCCATGTTCCATATTGGTCAATGCTCTTTCTCCTTGTTCTATGTTCCGTGTTTCTTGTTCCATGTTCCATGTTCCATGTTCCGTGTTCCATGTTCCATGTTTCATGTTCCATGTTCCATGTTCCATGTCCTATGGTCAATGCTCTATGTTCTATGTTCCATGTTCTATGTTCCATGCTCTATGTTCCATGTTCCATGTTTTATGTTCAATGTTCCATGTTCCATGTTCCATGTTCCATGTTCAATGTTTCATGTTTCATGTTCAATGGTCCATGTTCCATATTTCATGTTGCATGTTCCATGTTCCATGTTCCATGTTCCATGTTCCATGTTCCATGTTCCATGTTCCCTGTTCCATGTTCCATGTTCCATGTTCCATGTTCCATGTTCCATGTTCCATGTTCCATGTTCCATGTTCCATGTTCCATGTTCCATGTTCCATGTTCCATGGTCAATGTTCCATGTTCCATGTTCCATGTTCAATGGTCCTTGTTCCATGTTCCAGGTTGCATGTTCCTTGTTCCATGTTCCATGTTCCATGTTCCATGTTTCATGTTCCATGTTCCATGTTCTATGTTCCATGTTCTATGTTCCATGTTCTATGTTCCATGTTCCATGTTCCATGTTCCATGTTCCATGTTCCATGTTCCATGTCCTATGGTCAATGCTCTATGTTCTATGTTCCATGTTCTATGTTCCATGCTCTATGTTCCATGTTCCATGTTTTATGTTCAATGTTCCATGTTCCATGTTCCATGTTCCATGTTCAATGTTCCATGTTCAATGTTCCATGTTTCATGTTCAATGGTCCATGTTCCATATTCCATGTTGCATGTTCCATGTTCCATGTTCCATGGTCCATGTTCCATGCT
>NW_026543234.1:0-41277 GCF_028750875.1 Macrosteles quadrilineatus | reverse complement strand
ATACCGAATCTGTGTCTTCGTCTTCTTTTTCTTCGCTTAAATTTAAAAATTAACAAATCCTACACCATAAATAATTTTGAATGAAATCATTTACAACCAACACTAGAGAGATCATGTTGGACGCTGAACACATGTTGCACATGCTGCACATGTGTAGCGCTCCCCTCTCCACTATCGCTACATGCCTTAATGGCGGCATACGCAGTTTTTCTTGGCGGTAACGGTGGTGGCCTTAGATCCAGGGGTTGAAGTTCTTCGTATATTGGCTCCACCGGCTCGCGTTTGATGGAAAACACCCAGCCGAAACATGATGCGAAGCACATGGTGACTGAGATCCAACTGGAGTGGGGCTATTTTTAAATCTGTTTGTACATTGAGGCGCTCAAATCTGGAGGGACTTGGGCTACTCCTTGTGCATGTGTGAATGCTATTGGTCACTGGCGCGGCCGACTAAAAAGCCCATAAACCATGAGTGAATGTTGGTCACTGGCACGGCTGACTAAAAAGCCTGTAAACCATGTGTGAAGGTCACTGGCGCGGCTGACTAAAAGGCCCGTAAACCACGTGTGGAGGGGTAAGTGTCATTCCACTTGGAACCTTTACACCACCATGTTGTCCCTACTCGAGTTTTCAGCTAGAACGATTACTGATAATCTGTTTCTTTTAAATACTGTAAAGCAAGCAGCAATCCCACCTATGATTAAAGATTAAATATTCTATTACCACCATGAAAACTGCGGCTATGTCTACTACCATATTTGTTTTTTCGACAATGAAGAGTCTTGTAAGGATTTTGGAGAGGCAGCAAATATTTCTTTCCGACGGTTTGGAACGATTGTATGTGTACCAAAATTTAAAACTCCAAGAGATAGATGCACCGTCTGTGCAGCACGTCTATACAAATGGACCAGATTGAGATGTTCCTGTTTACAATCCATGATCACATCCTTGAGAAGGTGGTAAGAGACGTTTTGGGGGAACGGAGACGGAAACTAGTTTGTTTTTGGAGGCCGTCACGAGCTGTGGCGGTGGAGGGGCCGCAGCTTTTCTGGGGGCAAATAAAAGATAGTCTATTCTATTTGGAACATTCTAACCATCATGTTGTCCCTGTCCGAGCTTCCAATTAGAAAGATTTACACAACCGTCATCCTTTTAGTTTATGTAAAAGAAAGTGTTGATCTTCCATCAACGCTATGGTAGGACAATTTGAACTATCATAAAGAAAACTGTGGTTATGTAACCCTAAAATACTACGAGTCTTTTCGAGGCTCTAGTAGGTTATGTATTGACTGTGGAAGAATGGTAAATCTTCCTTCTCACTTAAGGCGAAGAGACATATAAGGCGATACATCTATCCAAAGTTTAAGGTCCCAAAAGAAACATGCCGCATTTGCATGGCTCATTTATTTATCTTCCATAAAGTCACTTGTAAATATTGTAAAATCTAAATGTAAAAAAAGAATAATAAACGGAGATGGCAACTAGTTTGTTTTTGGAGGCCATCACGAGCTGTGGCGGTGGAGGGGCCGCAGCATTTCTAAAAACTTAATAAGTTATCAATACACTGTTAAGTTGTATCATTTTAACAATGGATGTCAGACGTGCTATAGCTGAAGAGCTACACAAACCAGCTAGAAAGAATTACACTAGACGGAAAGTGACTCTTAAAGGGTTGAATGATTTGTACCAGGCCGATCTCGTAGAGATGCAGCCTTATGCAAAGTTAAATAAAGGTAATCGGTACATAATGACTATGATTAACTGTTTTTCAAAATTCGGTTTTGCAGTCCCGTTAAAAGATAAGACAGGTCCAGCAGTTGCCAAGGCACTTGAACCTATATTGATCAAACATAAGATGAAACACTTTCAAACCGATCAGGGAACCGAATGGTTTAATAAACATATTGGTGCTCTCATGAAAAAGTATAGAATTAACCATTATTCTACGTTTTCCGATTTAAAAGCTAGTATCGTGGAGAGATTTAACAGAACTTTGAAACAGTGGATGTGGAAAGAGTTTACCGCAAAGGGTACATATGAATGGTTATCATTACTTCCTGATATTCTCAAGCGATATAATAACTCGGTACATAGAACAATTGGTATGAAACCAAAAGATGTGAAACAAAAGAATGCAAAGGAAATATTAAAAAGGATAAACAAGAAGGGAAAAAGGGTGGCACCAAAATATAAACTGGGAGATAGTGTTAGGATAAGCAAGTATAAAAGAGTTTTCACTAAAGGCTATCTGCCAAACTGGACAAACGAGGTTTTCACCATTTACGCAATCAAACCGACAAAACCACCTACATATGTACTCAAAGACCATAATGGTGAAATACTAAAGGGAGGGTTTTATGAACAAGAGCTAAATAAATCAATGACCGGAAATGTATATTTAGTTGAAAGAGTGTTACAACGGAAAGGAGATAAAATAAAAGTCAGATGGCTTGGCTTTGACAAGAAAAGTGACACGTGGCTTAGTAAAAGCGACATTCTTATTTAGAACATACATCCGGTGACGGCTACATGTAGATCAAGCAGCTGCATCCGGTCGTATTTATAAACGATAGGGTGAGTGTGCTACAATCAGTTGAACACGATGGGTGTGGCGCAGCAGAGCCCCCCTTTGACGTTAAGAAACTATGACAAGTATTTTGGCGAGGGTCTGGCATCTAAAAATAAACACGGCCATCTGTTACTAGACTTAATTCGCTGCTCCTTTCAGTCCCCAGCAACTCGGGTAAAACTAATATTGTGTTTAATTTATTATTCGATTCAAATGGTCTTCTTTTTAAAAATATCTACATTTTGAAAATCCCTTAATCAGTCTAAATACCAGTTTTTACCGTTGGCTCTGCCTAAGGAAATGGGCCATTTTGCATATGGTGACAACAACTTGGTAGTTCATCCAAGTAAGACTAAACAGCATTCAAAAATGATATTTGATGATATATACTGTGAGAAACACGACAAATAATAAATAAATTATATAAATAAATTGGCTCAAAATTATTTTCAAACCACCTTATAGTACTGTATTACAAATTTAAATGATAAAATGCAAAGAACCGCTCGCTGGGATTCAAAAAAGGGTTAATTGAAAGGCTTCACCAAGTAAATAACCCATTACATTAGTCAAAGGACAAAAAAAAGTGGGAGGTGGCAGATCTGTTATGGAGTGGCCATCACCGTAGGCTGCGGTGGTTTGGGCAGCCTACCCCAGAGGTTAGGACTCTTGGTGAAGCTCTGGGTTAACAAAAAGAACGCGCCGGGACCCTACGGCCTAGCCTAACAGCTTACCGTGGTGTGGAAACTGGGTCACTTACCTAAACTCCAAAGAACAGGTAGAATCTCTCCACAAACGAAACACACAGTGGAAGTACCTGGAAATTTAAATGATACAATGCAAAGAACCGCTCGCTGGTTAACTCGTCATCATGGTAAGGATCTGTAACATACAATGAAGGTTTAATTACAACACTTTGCATTCTGTTTAAATTATTTATACAAAAGGCTAGGAAAAGATGTTCCTGCAGAGGGAAATTCTTCATTAGAACTGACATCTTTGTCGTAACTCTGGTTCTGTTTATTCGCTCCCCAGTGGATACTAGTATTGCTTCCAAAGAGTCTCGGATGTCTTCCCAAAATGCAGGTGCTGTACGGATCATTTCTAGGACATTAATATCCTCCATAAAGTGGTTAGTTAGCCATAGTGTGTCCTGCAATTCCACTCTGACAGTCTGTACTACTGTCAAGATATCAACTAGCTCGTAACCTTCCGGTAGATTGCAGCTCCATCTCTGTAAAATGTCGGCCAGCCTAAACTCTCGAATTTGTTGGCGGTCGGCTTCAACTTGGCACGATACACACCGAGCAGCAGACTGTCGCTTCTGGAAACATAGGTAAGTATTATTGTATGTCTAAATGTATACCTATATGTATTTTCCCCAAACCCGATCACCTTACCCTAGGTCTTCCTGTTGAAGTTGATGGTTCGGGACGAGATCGCATTCATTGCGGGAGAGCTCTTGGCAACCCTAAAGATGTTGATAATTGAGGTTCTTGAGATCTTTGTACAGGGCTCAATGTAGTGTAAATTGGTGGAAGCTGTGTTGCCTGGTTCAAGCTCACGCGTGAATTACTAGCCTCATCCTTGGCTTCCACAAGATGCCTGTCAATTAGAGTGGCTGTGTAGACTATGGAGTACGGACAGTGTTTAGTAAAATTCTGGTACTAACCGATATTCGATAAATTTATTTGATCTAGAGTGTGTAATTCATTTTTTATTGATGGTGCTGATATATACTTACCTATGTTTCCAGAAGCGACAGTCTGCTGCTCGGTGTGTATCGTGCCAAGTTGAAGCCGACCGCCAACAAATTCGAGAGTTTAGGCTGGCCGACATTTTACAGAGATGGAGCTGCAATCTACCGGAAGGTTACGAGCTAGTTGATATCTTGACAGTAGTACAGACTGTCAGAGTGGAATTGCAGGACACACTATGGCTAACTAACCACTTTATGGAGGATATTAATGTCCTAGAAATGATCCGTACAGCACCTGCATTTTGGGAAGACATCCGAGACTCTTTGGAAGCAATACTAGTATCCACTGGGGAGCGAATAAACAGAACCAGAGTTACGACAAAGATGTCAGTTCTAATGAAGAATTTCCCTCTGCAGGAACATCTTTTCCTAGCCTTTTGTATAAATAATTTAAACAGAATGCAAAGTGTTGTAATTAAACCTTCATTGTATGTTACAGATCCTTACCATGATGACGAGTTAACCAGCGAGCGGTTCTTTGCATTGTATCATTTAAATTTCCAGGTACTTCCACTGTGTGTTTCGTTTGTGGAGAGATTCTACCTGTTCTTTGGAGTTTAGGTAAGTGACCCAGTTTCCACACCACGGTAAGCTGTTAGGCTAGGCCGTAGGGTCCCGGCGCGTTCTTTTTGTTAACCCAGAGCTTCACCAAGAGTCCTAACCTCTGGGGTAGGCTGCCCAAACCACCGCAGCCTACGGTGATGGCCACTCCATAACAGATCTGCCACCTCCCACTTTTTTTTGTCCTTTGACTAATGTAATGGGTTATTTACTTGGTGAAGCCTTTCAATTAACCCTTTTTTGAATCCCAGCGAGCGGTTCTTTGCATTTTATCATTTAAATTTGTAATACAGTACTATAAGGTGGTTTGAAAATAATTTTGAGCCAATTTATTTATATAATTTATTTATTATTTGTCGTGTTTCTCACAGTATATATCATCAAATATCATTTTTGAATGCTGTTTAGTCTTACTTGGATGAACTACCAAGTTGTTGTCACCATATGCAAAATGGCCCATTTCCTTAGGCAGAGCCAACGGTAAAAACTGGTATTTAGACTGATTAAGGGATTTTCAAAAATGTAGATATTTTTAAAAAGAAGACCATTTGAATCGAATAATAAATTAAACACAATATTAGTTTTACCCGAGTTGCTGGGGACTGAAAGGAGCAGCGAATTAAGTCTAGTAACAGATGGCCGTGTTTATTTTTAGATGCCAGACCCTCGCCAAAATACTTGTCATAGTTTCTTAACGTCAAAGGGGGGCTCTGCTGCGCCACACCCATCGTGTTCAACTGATTGTAGCACACTCACCCTATCGTTTATAAATACGACCGGATGCAGCTGCTTGATCTACATGTAGCCGTCACCGGATGTATGTTCTAAATAAGAATGTCGCTTTTACTAAGCCACGTGTCACTTTTCTTGTCAAAGCCAAGCCATCTGACTTTTATTTTATCTCCTTTCCGTTGTAACACTCTTTCAACTAAATATACATTTCCGGTCATTGATTTATTTAGCTCTTGTTCATAAAACCCTCCCTTTAGTATTTCACCATTATGGTCTTTGAGTACATATGTAGGTGGTTTTGTCGGTTTGATTGCGTAAATGGTGAAAACCTCGTTTGTCCAGTTTGGCAGATAGCCTTTAGTGAAAACTCTTTTATACTTGCTTATCCTAACACTATCTCCCAGTTTATATTTTGGTGCCACCCTTTTTCCCTTCTTGTTTATCCTTTTTAATATTTCCTTTGCATTCTTTTGTTTCACATCTTTTGGTTTCATACCAATTGTTCTATGTACCGAGTTATTATATCGCTTGAGAATATCAGGAAGTAATGATAACCATTCATATGTACCCTTTGCGGTAAACTCTTTCCACATCCACTGTTTCAAAGTTCTGTTAAATCTCTCCACGATACTAGCTTTTAAATCGGAAAACGTAGAATAATGGTTAATTCTATACTTTTTCATGAGAGCACCAATATGTTTATTAAACCATTCGGTTCCCTGATCGGTTTGAAAGTGTTTCATCTTATGTTTGATCAATATAGGTTCAAGTGCCTTGGCAACTGCTGGACCTGTCTTATCTTTTAACGGGACTGCAAAACCGAATTTTGAAAAACAGTTAATCATAGTCATTATGTACCGATTACCTTTATTTAACTTTGCATAAGGCTGCATCTCTACGAGATCGGCCTGGTACAAATCATTCAACCCTTTAAGAGTCACTTTCCGTCTAGTGTAATTCTTTCTAGCTGGTTTGTGTAGCTCTTCAGCTATAGCACGTCTGACATCCATTGTTAAAATGATACAACTTAACAGTGTATTGATAACTTATTAAGTTTTTAGAAATGCTGCGGCCCCTCCACCGCCACAGCTCGTGATGGCCTCCAAAAACAAACTAGTTGCCATCTCCGTTTATTATTCTTTTTTTACATTTAGATTTTACAATATTTACAAGTGACTTTATGGAAGATAAATAAATGAGCCATGCAAATGCGGCATGTTTCTTTTGGGACCTTAAACTTTGGATAGATGTATCGCCTTATATGTCTCTTCGCCTTAAGTGAGAAGGAAGATTTACCATTCTTCCACAGTCAATACATAACCTACTAGAGCCTCGAAAAGACTCGTAGTATTTTAGGGTTACATAACCACAGTTTTCTTTATGATAGTTCAAATTGTCCTACCATAGCGTTGATGGAAGATCAACACTTTCTTTTACATAAACTAAAAGGATGACGGTTGTGTAAATCTTTCTAATTGGAAGCTCGGACAGGGACAACATGATGGTTAGAATGTTCCAAATAGAATAGACTATCTTTTTATTTGCCCCCAGAAAAGCTGCGGCCCCTCCACCGCCACAGCTCGTGACGGCCTCCAAAAACAAACTAGTTTCCGTCTCCGTTCCCCCAAAACGTCTCTTACCACCTTCTCAAGGATGTGATCATGGATTGTAAACAGGAACATCTCAATCTGGTCCATTTGTATAGACGTGCTGCACAGACGGTGCATCTATCTCTTGGAGTTTTAAATTTTGGTACACATACAATCGTTCCAAACCGTCGGAAAGAAATATTTGCTGCCTCTCCAAAATCCTTACAAGACTCTTCATTGTCGAAAAAACAAATATGGTAGTAGACATAGCCGCAGTTTTCATGGTGGTAATAGAATATTTAATCTTTAATCATAGGTGGGATTGCTGCTTGCTTTACAGTATTTAAAAGAAACAGATTATCAGTAATCGTTCTAGCTGAAAACTCGAGTAGGGACAACATGGTGGTGTAAAGGTTCCAAGTGGAATGACACTTACCCCTCCACACGTGGTTTACGGGCCTTTTAGTCAGCCGCGCCAGTGACCTTCACACATGGTTTACAGGCTTTTTAGTCAGCTGTGCCAGTGACCAACATTCACTCATGGTTTATGGGCTTTTTAGTCGGCCGCGCCAGTGACCAATAGCATTCACACATGCACAAGGAGTAGCCCAAGTCCCTCCAGATTTGAGCGCCTCAATGTACAAACAGATTAAAAATAGCCCCACTCCAGTTGGATCTCAGTCACCATGTGCTTCGCATCATGTTTCGGCTGGGTGTTTTCCATCAAACGCGAGCCGGTGGAGCCAATATACGAAGAACTTCAACCCCTGGATCTAAGGCCACCACCGTTACCGCCAAGAAAAACTGCGTATGCCGCCATTAAGGCATGTAGCGATAGTGGAGAGGGGAGCGCTACACATGTGCAGCATGTGCAACATGTGTTCAGTGTCCAACATGATCTCTCTAGTGTTGGTTGTAAATGATTTCATTCAAAATTATTTATGGTGTAGGATTTGTTAATTTTTAAATTTAAGCGAAGAAAAAGAAGACGAAGACACAGATTCGGTATTTGGGTTTAATTGGTAGCAAGGAGGGTGGAATGGCTAGAACGAGGTGGATGTTGGGGACTGGGAGTACGTGAAAGATAGTGATGATTCAGGAGTTGAGATTTTGGTGAGTTTTTTGCATTTTAAACCCATATGGAAGTGTATCATAATTGCTACTATGTTTCCTCTTTGGTCCCGTAATTTTAAACTGTTTGACTTCACTGATTGTAACTATATTCCTATCCTTTGTTCGTCTGATTCTATTTTCCTCAATGTCCATTGTTTGTGCAGCATCACCAAGAACCATCTCTTTCAAACTGTCAAATCCAATTTTTTTAGAAGTTTTCATGTTTAATGTGAGCCCTTTTACTTTACATACGGGAATCAATTTTTGTTTGTTAGTCGACCACACAAGATATGCATAGGTTTTAGGCCCTCCGGATACAAACTCTACTATGTATGAACCTGGTCCATACTCGGCCAACTCATCGGTCATTTCCCTAGATAATCTCCCGTAGGAACTCTGTACAATCCACCCTTATATACATATAGTACAGAATCAGTATCGTAATACAATACCTGACCGCCCAGGGCATCTAGATGCTCATAGAGCTTCAATCTCGCTTGGGCAGTGGTGTACGCTGCCACCACAACATTTACATTTTGCAATGGCTCCCCAACCTCATCAATATACTCCCAACTAACAACAAGAACCTCTTCATTGACAATCTGTACTTTATTTACATCTATTTCAGGGCTAGTTAACATTTTGAAAAGTGTTTTTGGGTCCCTGACAATTGTAGCTTTAGTCTGGTTTTCCCGCTGTCCAAATTTCCCCAAAAAGAGTTCAACATCAGTTTAGCCAATGACCTCAAACCACCATTCTTGATAATTTTGTCTTTTTCCAGTTGGACACCCTCTTTTTTAAATAATCCTTAATGTACTGATCCTTATCCTCCTCTGTTTCACACCAGCTAGGGAACCCAGACGCTTCCTGTTTCATTTTAGAAATTTATTTATAAAGTCAGTAAACAACCCACCGTTTTCATAGGTGGCTACCTTATACTCCCACAGTTCATACATGTCGAGTACAACATAACCCTTTTCTACAGCTTTTCGAATCTCGTCCATGGTCCATGTCCCAATTAGTGCTCTGTCACCACATTCGTGGTCGCAATCACTTTGAATCTGACCGTCTCCACAAGTCGCGCACAAACAAACATTAACTTGTCATTCATTTGGCCGGGAGCACAGGATGGTAAAGATCACGTGGTGGTAGTACTTTGCACTTTAATAGACCCTCACATTGAGACCTCTCTCTCTACATTCCCTGTCACCTACATAGATCGTTGGATGGCCCACAGGGTACTTGCCATATTTACATACCCAAGGGTAAAGTGAGCATATATCAACGTACTCAATGGTTTCTCCCTCCACACACTTGTGGTAAGTTTTGGCGTTCCCGGTTCTACCACCGAAAAATGCTTGCCTCGGATTCAGGGGTAAATTGTTGAGGATCGGCAACTTGTCTAGATGTTTTAGGTTTTCTGTCTTTTTTAACTGTCTAAACTCACATTCCCACATTTGTACAACGTTATCACCCAACTTTGCTATTTTTGATTTGGTCCGTTCATATCGCAAGTGAAGTGAGTCAGAGGGGTCCTCTTTCAAAGCAAGTTCACGGTCATAGGGAAAGCATTTAGGGCATCCGTGCCAATAGCAGCCTTGAAATTCATAAATATTTTGACCGTCATACCCATCAACTTTCATTCCATTGATCTTAACTTCTTTTCCACGACCAGCGTGTTCTATTCTAACTCCGCGTTTCTCCTCTTCCCATGATAGCCACTGTAACGCAATGGCCGATTGAGCGTCTGTAAGCCTATAGCCATTTTTAGGAACGATGCCAATAGTATTTTTCTTCAAAAAGTTCCTGCGAAAAGCCAAGTTACAAGCACTGGCAATGGTCACAGCCTCGAGAAACGGATCAACATTACACTCTTCCAGGAAAATTGAACGGAACTTTAAGCAAGCTTGGGCCAAGATATCAACATCAGACATACAATACTCGAGGATTTCTTTTTTAAAGTCAAATGTAACGTGATTTTCAACCTGATCATTGTACCAATTTTCAAAATCTTTTTGTGATTTTTCAAACATAGATTCTGGACAGTAAAACTCCTTTGCCGGCATAGGGCCCACATAATTTTGGTTGTCTAGGGTGTTGAAAAGGTGGGGGAAATAGCCTTTCTTCTTTTCCGGGGCAAATCAAAGGCTTTGGGCAGCGAAGCTAGAGGCATAGGGAAATAACTAAGTGAATCAACAAACCTCACATTGTCAATCTCCATCAAAATGACCTTAGTTCCCCGCATCACAAGTTTCGGAGTGAACTTTGTATCCTCCAGCACATACTTGAGCAAAAATTGGAAATCAAAGCCCTGCCCATTGTGTGCAATGACACAAACATCTTTGAAATGTTTACGGACTTGCATCACATAGTCCATGAACTGAGTGACTGGTTCAAAACTAAACACTCGCGTACGATTTTTACAAGCCATACAAAATTTTACCTCAATACACTGATAGCAAAACTGTTGTGACACACACAAGTTTACTTTATGCAATTTAGACTCGGGATCTGAGGGCAGAGACTCATCTTGGCGGGTTTCCAAGTCAAAGAAAATAAACAGAAAATCTTTAGATTTAAGCTTTCTTGTGTCAGGTTTCATGTAGCATTTGTGGTTAGGGTCTTCAAATGAACTACAAGGTTTACAATATACTTCGCCACATTTATGAGGCTTGGACCGTTCTCTAATCCAAACCAATTTCCCACAGTCAAGACATTTCTTTACATTTTTACATCTGTCAGCTTGATGCGCAATAAAACATCTCTGATTTTTATAAGTCATGTTACATTTAGGGCACAAAACACCACCACTCTCCCCTACACAAGGTGGTGAGATGGTCTGACACTGCGGACAAATGTTTGAGCAGCGGTGGGCTCCTTTGTGATCATAGGGTACATGACAAGCTTCACAAAAATATGTACAAACAAAAGCAGCAGTCAAACTATTAATCACATTGTAGTGTCCATTATAAAAAAGTAAATTTAGTGTGAATTTTGCATTTTCTACATTTCTCTCAAAGTACACATCACGTCCTTTCCTGTCATAGTTGTACACAACAATTTTGTAGTCCCTTAAAAACCCCTGAAATTTTTCAAGCTCCGGGATCCCAGCTCCACCCTCTGGCATTTCAACCCTAGCTCGACGCACAAGTTCCTGAGCCCTGATTGTTTGCCTATTTGCCTTATCTTGCCTCACAGCTTTATAGTCAGGATCTTTAGTTACATTGGCCATAGCCACTACAATTGCACGGGGCAAACACAATTTATCTTTATTATTAATGACAACAATTCCCCGTCTTGACTTGCATTCCTCGTCAAACGTATTGTAAAACCCAGGCCTTACTTTCCCAGAACCTACAGGAAGGTTAATTCTAGTGCATTCCACTTTAAAGGTGTCAGTAGACTTTATAGTTTCAGAGTTTGATTGCACAATACCACCAAAGATTTGCCACAAAACATTTTCATCAATTTCACTAGCAGGGCGAAAATTTACATAGCCCGGTGCTTTTGATTTCAAGTTAAGACTTTGTAGAGTAAACCCAAGTTGATCATTTTCAAATGCTTGCTCTTTCATACTATTTACAATTTGCGCAAACCCTTGTCTCAACCAATCAATCTCATTAGTCTCTGGAGGCGGATTAGTGAATTTAAATACTGTTTTACTTCCATACAATCTAAATTTTTTTACATAAGTTTGATCAGTACTAATCAAAGTAACAGGCTCAACTACTTTAACGGGTTCAACTACTTCATCAGATACATTATCAGCCATACTTACATCCATCGTCGTCAAATACCTAGAGGAAAGTGAAAGGGACACAGATACGCTAGTTCTAGTGGGGGCACAGTCTGCGCGCGCACAAAGCTAAGTATAGCACACGGATTACACAACACAGAGACACAAGATGTGGTGGGGGCACAGCTGCGCGCTCACAAAGCTTAATATAACACACCGATTGCACAACACGTTACACAAAAGAAACAATGTTCACTTACTATAAAACTGATGTACTATAAAACTGATTCACTTACAATAAAACTGATGTACTACACAATAAATAATCAGACTAAAATTAACACAAGAAAAAACTTGCAAACATAACCTCAAAACGTCAAACACAAGAGCACACGTCCAACACGTTCAACTGCCAAAAGCAAAGTGAAAGAAAATTAGTACTGGAAAGCTTAAATAGCAAAAATTGGCCAATCACACAACAGATCACCTATTTATGACCAATCAGGTACAAGCTTATTACAACCAATCAGCAACCAGACACACCATTAACACTTCCTTGTTTTCGTCGAACAAGTATGATGATGATGATGAACAAGAATGAACAAGAACAGTAATGATGATGAAGAAGAAGTAGAAATTTTGAAAAATATAATGTTTGTAAATACTTTTTAGATTAATGTAAATAATAGATAGGAGTAAAAGCCATTAAACAAAACTTTACCAACCAGCATAAAAAACGGCCTTTATAAAGGGCATCAATTCTTCTTAGACATTATGTATTTTTAGATAGAGAAATTTAAATGTAAATAATAGATAGATAGTTGTCAGGAATTGGCAGAATTGCAGCTACAGCGGTAAATGACAACCTTAACTTACAGAGCATATAAAAATATATATTTTTTTAATTCTTACTTACATGTACCTTTAAGCTGCAGTCCGTAACAATGACGAAACAAATGATAATTTCCGTATCCCCTGTTAAAACCGGCTTGAAGAAGGCTTAAGCAAAACTTTACCATAGAGAACAAAAAACGGCCTTTCTAAAGGCCACCAATTGTTGGACATTAAATTAACATTTCATAGATTCCAGGTATTGTTGGAATTGTGGTTAATCTGAATAATGTTTCTGGCTGTGTATGTGGTTGTCGCCACAGTCATATACACTTGGACTTGAGCCAGAGGTTCACGGATTCGATCCTTACCAAACACATTTACAATATTTGCTGAGTCTTATTTACTATATATACTACAGTCCATAAGAATGGCAAAACAAATGATAATTCCCGTATCCACCGTTAAAACCGGCTAGAAGAAGGGTTAAGCAGAACTTTACCATTGAGAACAAAAAACGGCCTTTCTAAAGGCCACCAATTGTTGAACGTTAAATAAACATTTCATAGATGTTATGTAATTGTTGGAATGATGGCTAATTTGAATAATGTTTCTTCCTAGCAGTTGGTTGTGTATGAGGCTGTGTATGAGCCAGAGGTTCACGGGTTCGATCCTTACCAGTCACATTTACAGTATTTGCTGAGTTTTATTTACATATACCTATATACTACAGTCCATAACAATGCCAAAGCAAATTATAATTCCCATATCCATTGTTTAACCGACTGGAAAAAGGCTTAAGCAGAACTTTACTATGGAGAACAAAAATGGCCTTTCTAAAGGCCACCAATTGTTGAACATATAATAAACATTTCATAGATATTATGTATTGTTGGAATGATGGTTAATCTGAATAATGTTTCTTCCTAGCAGTTGGTTGTGTATAAGACTGTGTATGAGCCAGAGGTTCACAGGTTCGATTCTTACCAATTACCAAAGTTTCATTTCCAGTCGGGGTGATGTGTTGATTTTTAGTATGGTGTTGTATCATAGTAGGAGTAGCATAAGTCGTTGATCTAAGAGGTTCACTGGTTCAATCCTTACCAATCACATTTACAATATTTGCTGGGGGAAGTGAGGTTATGTTATTTGGCGGGAAAATAAAAAGTGAGGTTAGAACACATGTGAGGTTAGACCACGTGGAAATTCTAGGGCACGGCTTAAGGAAAATACTGCTCTCTGATTGGCCTAGAGGAAATGCTGCTCTCTGATTGGCCTAGAGGGAATGCTGCTCTCTGATTGGCTAGGGGGCGTGGCCTAGAGAAAGGGCTGCGCTCTGATTGGCTAGGGGGCGTGGCCTAGGGGGAATGCTACTCTCTGATTGGCTGATGGGCGTGGCCTAGGGGAGGGGTGGGGATGAAATGCTGCTCTCTGATTGGCGGGCCCAAGTACAGCGTACCCTACTCTAATGAACAAGAAAAAGCCGAGATAAGTTCCCTTATTATCACAACATTACTACAAAATTATAGCAAACATTGAAATTATCACGGAGACTATATAATTGGTAGCCTAAAGGAATATATTTTCATATAAGGATTAAATTTTCCACATTGAGAGATAATCGCATTACATTCATCAGAGTGTAAAAAGTTTGAAGGAATATAAATATATTTTTTGCTCGGTGAGGCATCTAAACTTCCAAGTGAAAAGAGAAATGTGATGGTATCAGTTTCTAGGGAATGCGCTGTGAGAAGGAGTTAATTTGATTATCATCAGGGCTTTTCCACAAATCACTCTACTTAGCTATCCTTTTTTAATTAGCTGACCTTAAATTAAAGGATGAAGCATGTCGATTATTTTATATCACGATGATATGTGTAGATGACTATATTTCACTATGAAAGAAAAATATATTTGAAGAGGGGCAAAAGGGCTCGTTACCTCTAACTAACATTAAACATTTTCATGACAAATTTTCGGTTTGACCTAACACTTAAATACTTCAGGGAGTATCATGTAGCCAAAGATTGTAGCTTGCTTCAGAGTCGTGCACATTTCGATTGGTTTATTTACCATTAAAAATTCTTTATTTATGGAATAAAAAAAACATATTGGAGTTGTTTCCGTCCTAGGGGTTAAAGAGGGGGATTTCTGTGCTGGAGTCCCGGATTCAAATCCCCGTCACTCATTTCCGTTCCAGGGGTGGATCCAAGGGGGGATTGTATTTTTTTAATAAATGGGTGGACATGCTTAAACATCCCTGGGTCTGAGTAAAAGTCACTGTGTCTATTCAACTTCTTGTTCAGACTTTTCTAATCGCTCGTTTCGACCGTCATACCGTTGTTTCGTTTGTAGATGTGCATTCTCGTTACGATTTGAATATTTTTTAACTTTATTATGGTAAGTAACATTTATTTTCTAAGTAATACATTTTTAAAGGAATATTTTTGCTAAACAGTCTCCTTTGTAAGTTTAAAATGTTTTTCTCAATTTGTTAGGGTCTATTGTTTTATGGCTTCTCACTATTGTAAATTTCAAAATTTATTAAATCATTTTGCAGTTGAGCTAAAATAATAACTCTTTTTATTTCCCTTCATATAAATCCTGAGGCTTTTTAAATTACAAAATCACACATTTACAACAAATAACTCGAGCATTATTGTTCTAAATTTGGTTAAGGAGTTTCAAAAAGTTCCATATGAAGCAGACCTTTTTTGAGCAAAATCAGCGGTTTTATGAAAACACAGAGGATACGCGTCCGGTAACCAGACGTGGATTAGGCGTCCGGTAGGGGGTCCCGGAACGCCATTACCACAATGATACGATATTCAACCATCAGTGTTCGTGGTGTAGTGGATAGAGTGCTCGACTGATATGCGAAAGGTCCCTGGTTCGAAACCCATCGGTAACTTTAACTTTTTGTCACAGATTTTGCTTTGAATGTAATTTCTTCTTAACTGTACTTCTTTTGTTAGAATTTTTGGCATTTATAATTTTATGTTATGAAGAGAATTGAACCTTCATTTGATTTTTTTCACTATCAGCAAGTTTGGTTGGTTAGGTTAGGTTATGACAGTAACTGCCGGACGCCTAATCCACGTCCGGTTACCGGACGCGTATCCTCTGCGTTATGAAAAATATTAATAATTCAAATTCATACACGCTTTTTCTCCTTTGCAAATGACACGTCATATGTCGAACAATGTGAATGCAATATGATCCATTTGACATTTCATATACGAAAATTAATGTTCAAAGCGTCACATATCCGATAAATTTTTGACTAGCAAAAATACTGCAAATCCATATTTGCATTTCATGAAAGATAGGCCTAATGTATGTTTAAAGTTTCACTTAATGGCGATTAATATTTTCCTGGCTAAAAGAGAAGAGTTGTCTGATGGCTGACTGTGATGGACGTGATATAAATAATTAACACTAGATTCTTCATATTACTTGACAAACTCAACATGTAAATGACAGCAACATTATTTCCAAGCTTTCTGTTCTCTCTGATGGAATTAATATTGCAGTTAGTTTTGAGTCCGAGAATAATCCATTTTAAATTAGTACAGGTACAAAGAAAACGCTTGAAAGCAACCAGATCTATTCAGTTGGGTGCGAATATTGAAGGACAAATCAATGTACTGGCTTTTGCTGATGATGTAGCCTTATTGGCTGAAAAGATAAATGACCTAAAAGTATTAGCTGAAGCCTTCATAACAGAAGCAGGAAAGGTAGGGTTACAAGTGAATGAAGATAAAACAAAATTTATGAAGATAGGAAGGCAGGCAGAACATGTGACCTCAACACTGGAATGTTTGAGTTATAAATTTTCTGTCACAGAAGAATTTAAATATTTGGGTGTGATAATAAACAGCCAGAATAAGATGGATCAGGAAATACAAGCTAGATTGAATGGAGCTGATAGATGCTATTGGAGCTTATCAAAACTTTTGAAAAGCAGACTCCTGTCAAGAAACACCAAGGTTCGAATATATCTGGCAATAATCCAACCTGTTCTTCTCTACGGTTCGGAAGTATGGACCCTCACAAAGAACATAGAGAGAAAATTAATAACGTTTGAGAATAAAATACTGAGGAGAATATACGGACCAACTTTGGAAGATGGGGCGTGGAGGATTAGAAAGAATAAAGAGTTAAGGGACCTTTATAAAAGACCTGATATTGTAGCTTTAATTAGAAGTAGGAGAGTCAGATGGCTTGGGCATGTTAGAAGAAGAGAAGAAGGCAGCAGTATAAGAAGAGTGTGGAGGGGAAAGCCTGAAGGAAGACGCCCACTGGGGAGACCGAGATTTAGATGGGATGACCAGGTTGCTGAAGACATCGGAAGACTGGGCGCAGAGTTGGACGAGGCAGAAGATAGAGAAAGATGGAGGCACCTTGTTGGCGAGGCCAAAAATCTCCTTGGATTTGTGTGGCCACAGGAGTAAGTAAGAGTAAGTAAGTAAGTACAGGTACAAATGAGTCAGACGTCAGGTTATATGGGTGGTTATATTTATCGTTTGAATCGTATTATTTTATTTTATTGTTTGTGTTTTGGGTGTGAAAATATGCATGTGGATGTGTACAGAGCTACAGACTACTACTATGAACCGATTTTAATTAAATTTGGTATGTGGGTACTGTCATTTTGTATGTGATGAATGATGGTGGTTTTCCAAAAAAAAAAAAAAAAAAAAAACATTAAATGACGGGAAATCGGATTTTACAAAAACGGCTCGAACGATTTTGGCTAAACAGTAGGCCTAGTTGTGTTTCTTTTAATTCTTAACATAATGGCATAACTCCCAATGCAGTAAAAATTACGGTTCAAAAGTCATTGCAACTTAAGTGAATAGCCCCATAAAATATCTTAGTTACTCCCACCGCTTGCCCATGATAAGGGGGTTTGCCAAGCTAATGGGAGGATGTATGTGTCAGATTTCTGATGCCATTTAAACCCATCCTTAAAAAAAAATTATTGTTTTATTTGGTTTTAATAGTTTTACTGTTACTGTGGAAACTATTCCAAATTAACCTATAACAAAACAAACTTGCTGTAGGCTAAGTTACTGCTTCAAAATTCCGTTTGATAACAGAAAAGGCGTATGGGGAATAGGCTATCAAACGGAATTTTGAAATGTTACAGCAAGTTTGGTTGGTTAAGTTACTGTAGTTTAGAACAGTTTATTTAAAATATTTTTTTTATTGTTTGTTAGTACTGAACAATATTTATTCGGAATGGGCACACGGAAGGGACTAAGGCTAAAGGTGTGGTGACGTCATATCTCTAGTGGCTAATGTCTTCTCTTGAGGCTACACGATTACCGTAACGAAACGATGTGATTGCAGCGGCGTTCGTGGCACAGTTGGTAGCGTTTCGGATTGATGTGCAGGAGGTCCCGGGTTCGAATCCCGCTGGCAGCCCTAAATTTTTGTCAACAAATTTTTTATATCAGCAAGTTTGGTTGGTTAGGTTAGGTTATGACAGTTTAATTTTATAACACTAAATTTTAAAATTAATTTTATAATTAATTAAAAATTATAAGTAATCATTAATTAGATTTTTATCTTATCAGCAAGTCTGGTTGGTTAAGTTATGTTATGACAGTTTAATTTTAAAAATTAAAAATTTATTTTATAATTTTAAAACAATATTTTATAATTAAAAAGTTAATTTTATAACTAAAAAAAATTAATTTACATTTTTTCAACTTAGAAGTTCCAGCAGCGAACGCTGACACTACCAGATATGTTAGCCTTAGTCCCTCCCGTGTGCCCCACCGTTATTTATTCTTATCGTAGTTGTCAGCTGACATGTTTTTAATTTGTTGATAACAATATATCGGATAAAAAATAAAATATCGATAATCGAAAAGAAATCATCGATAATAATGAATGTTCCCTTGAAGAGGAAAGTGCCACAGATTTTTACAAGTACTATGATATTTTACCTTGTGTGAGTTTCTTGATTGGATCCCTGGAACATCGGCCCTTTGTTAAAAAACAGCTTTATTCACAGCAATATTGAAAAACGACATCTGGGTCCAGAGTCCTGAATCTGGATCGAACCAGCGACCTTCAGATCTGAAGGTAAGCGCTACAACCATTGTCTGCCTAGACAATTAATTTCTTGTTAAAAAGAATGTGACTGTAAGTATCTAAAGTGTTTTTGTTCAATACCTATAAGGCTAATTTAAATTACAAGAATGAAATAAATTGATCATTACGTTAATGATAAGCAAGTAATATTTTTAACCCATTCATGTGTTAAATTATTTGTTATACTTACCCTGTTTGTTTTGTTTTCTTCCTTATCATAAAAAATAACACTTGAAATGATTAGAGAGGAATGAACAAGAGATGTGAGAATAGTGTTTAGCTTCAGGCTTGAGTAGAAACAATTAGGAAAAGACTTTTACCTTTAAATATTTTATCCTTCGTATATATCTTTAGGTGTCTTGAGGTTTCAAATTGAGAGTTATTAATAACAGTTAGAGTGAAAAGAGAGGAAAACTTTGTTGAATACTTTGAGAGGATTTAACCACAAAAGATAATTAAGAAAAACCTGAACACACAACATAAACAAACAACAATATCAAAAAGTACATGTTAATATTCTGAAACCCAAAACATATGTTGGAGCCAGACCAAAGGCAAAAATACATTTTAATCAATAGAATACTTATCAAAACTTTATTATAAAAATTTAGATTTCAAAATTTTATGTAAAATCTCAGATCTCAAATATATTTAACTCTTAAAAGATTTTATTCGAGCAGTTTCATAAAATGTTCACAAAATTACCTTTTCACTTTTTCGTTACATTACATAAACGTACTTATAATACAACTAAACCACTTTATACAAGTTTTTCCTTTGACCTTTTGCCATTATTAAACTCACAATAATGCGAGACCTAAAGGAACATAAAAGGAAATTGATTTTGAACCCTGAAGCGTAAGTTGTTCTAACATTGCTCGCCACTTTAACCAACTTTGCCATGTATGGCATTATGAGTTCTAGAAGGAGCTTTATTGAACCGATGAAGTTTAATAAACATGAATATTTGTAGAGCAACTATATAAACAATTTTCTCTAAATTAAATATAGCAAATCCTTTAGCTCAAAGAGGCCACTTGCCAATGTTCCATTCATGGTATTTGTGTTGTAAAATTGCGTACCTATCCATTTTTATTTTATTTTAGTTGATCTTTAACATTAATCTACAAAATTTAAATGAGAACTATTATTCTTGTATCTTTTTGATTCAACAATGCAACCAACAAAATGTTTTCGACTTGTTATTGACTCAATACAGACACAGTTCACCTTACTTAGGAATCGTGTCTTTATTTGAGCGATTTTTTTCAAAGAAGTTATTACTGTCGACGTCTCGGAAAGACTAAACCCGGGACCGATTAAATTTCTCATTTTAATGTCTACACAGAGCAAAAACATCATTTGTATGTCTAATCATGTCTCATCTCCATTCATACTTGGCTTAAAATACCTTTTTTTCAAATGTTTACCTTTAAAACATGGAAATACCCAATTTTCATTACAGCCATCGTGTAGAGCTTAAAAACAAATAACTTGGTACATTGGAGTACAGTATTTGAATACTTATCATCCATAGCTGCATTAACATGATTTTTTCAGAGTTTTAAGCAATAGCATATTAGTATCTGATATTAAAAGGTATCAGTACCATCGTACCATCGATCTTTAAATAATAGAGATCGATGATCAGCACCAGTAAAGATTCTAAGACGACTTCTCTCTGCAAAAGTGTGGTCGTTCCCGTGAGAGACAGAGTCGAGTGCGGGATTACCATACGAGTCCGGTAAACATTTTGGACGAGTGACGTACGATATTTTACGGCATACTACTAAATCGGTACAAATCCTTATATATCACCACCGACTAAAGGACTAACAATCACTACTCATAACCTCAAAGAGAGGTTATGTTTTTAAATACAGTATAATCAGCTGGTTGGTGTCCGGTAATACTCTTTACAATACGTACGTAATGAAACCCCATTTGTTTAAGCTGGCGGCAAACGGCTGTTTTCTGGACTAAATCCTTGCGTGGGAAGTTCGTTAAAAAGGTGTTGTGTGGCGTTAACTATCATATAAAATAACTCTGAATAGAATATTTTACATGTAACAAATCAGCTGATGTAGAGTGGGCTGCATGGCAGGTAGTTCAAAGAGCGAGCCTCGCATAGCATGTTAATTACATGTCTTTGACGACAGCACAGCAGGTAAGGTGCGAGCGGCTGATAGCGATGTACCAGAAATATACTGCTTTCACTAATAAATTATGTATGGTTGAGTAGATATTCCAGACAATTTGACAAATTATAAACATCCAACAAACAGATAAAAGTGACTTTATAACTCCATAAATTACTATTCCTTTTACAACACGTATTCAATGATATTATATATACAAAAACCGCCAATCAAATTAAATTACTGTTCATCTCAAAACATTTCGGTCAATTCCTCACTACTGTAATTAATATAAGATATATTTAAGAAAGCGTCGAATTTCTGTGTCAACAAAGTTCCAGCAAAAATAATAGTATCGCCGTATCGCTGTTCAAATGGGAAATAAAACAAGTTGTTCGTTTTAGTTCTGAATGTTGTGTTGGTTAGTCTGTGGTAGTATTTTTAACCAAAGGTCAGTTATTACAGCTGTTTGATATTTCTATTGAAATGGTGCTCTAGTATTTTGTTTGTTTATCTAACCTTTAAATCAAAAATAAATAAAATGACAAGTCTTGTTTGAACTAGTACTATCGAAGAACCACCAAATTACTATGTTTGTGAATTAACAAAGTGCTGAATGTTGCTTCTTTTTCAGGATTTTGATGGAATAACTAATCGTAATTTCAAAGCCATGCAACTTTAAAATGTGTAGGTATAAATGTGTTTAATTATATCATAGACTAACCAACACAATTATGATTATATATTCTAAAGCCGGGTTTTTCTAGGCGCGGAAGCGGAGAGTGGAGAGAGAGTAACGCGGAGAGCGGACTCCACTTGTCTTAGGTAATTTAATGTTACTGTTTCCTAGAAGCGGAGCGGAACAAAATGTTAATCGCTTCTCCGCTCTCCGCGTTCCTCTCTCCGCTCTCCGCTTCTGCGCCTAGAAAACCCCAGCTTTAACCACTGGCAAAGGCTTTTGTAATAAGTTTTTTTTTTTTATTAATAAGCTTTTTAATCTGTATGTGATTGAGTCGTGTTTGTAAGAAATTCATTCTTTGTACAAGATTTTTTTTACAAAAATTCAACAATGTCTGGTGCAGTAACTAGTAACTAAGATCTTTTTTCGTAGACAGTATTTGGTATTTTCCAAGTTCCTTTATTTCTTATAGGTTAGACCACAGCAGGTCCTTGAGTCCTTTATAGTTTGCTAAATCACAATATTCAAAGATCTCATACTTGTTATGAATTGAAATTACAGTAAATATAGTAAAAATTGCTTTATGAGCTCTTGTTACATTACTACCATTTTTGCTAGATCTCACATGGAATGTTTGAACTGAATCTGAAAAAATAGCTGTAGCCTATTAGAAGTCGAATCGTTTCAATTAAATCTAAAATATATTACAGAAACTAAAAAATGTGAGTAATAATACACTATATGTTGCATCTGCATTAATCAAAGTTAATTTAGACTATAAATATAAACACACCGTAAAACTACTGTTCCTATTTATGAAAAAGTATTTTACCATAAGACTCTCTAAACGAATATGTAAAGTTTTATTAATCTACATCTTTTCCACTTTATTTTCTAGAGAGTTGTTTACTTGTATCAAGTTTCATGAAGCTAATTCCAGAGAGAATAAAACTGATTCCTACAAATTACGTTGAAAAGGGAAAACTGAAAATGAACAATCAAGGTTATACTGAGGTTAGTTGTTACATTTTTACACTGAGGAATCTTCTCCTCCTGATGATCCTAAAAATGCGCACTGATGGCAACTTGGCCCTCTTGTCGGCCGTGAGCCGACATCGGCCGTTTCCCAACCGTACCACATCACATTACGGCTTTAAAAAAATGAAAATTTGTTAGGGAATTTTTTTTTATTTTTTTTATTAGTAAACTATAATTTTAAGTTTAAATACTGGCAGGTTTAATGATTTGCATAATGACCTAATTAAACCTAGGGCATTGGGCGGAGCCCTAAAATGAGAGTCAAAAGGGTTAATGTTTTTCTCAAACTCTAGGATACATTTTACCAATGTGTACCTTATCACTCTCAGGTCATAATAAAAGAGGTCTAAAAGCAGTAATAATACATTGTTCTATATGAACCTAATAATAAGTAGCCTACCGTACAGTAATAAGTAAGTATCAAGTAAGTACTTGGTTATTCGCCTATTGGGACAGATGATGATTGGAGTGTCCAATCAAAATCGATCCCCACTTACCATCTTTTATATATTTTCCATCTTGTGAGTTAACAGTATAAGCATAAATATATGTTTTAAGTGTTAGTAGACATATCTTTTATTTACTTTCTATACAATTAAAATATTTGACTTTTAAAATGTTCAACAGAAACAATGGACATTCAAAGATGGTGAGAGAACCATTGATATGGTAATTGTTTGGGATGAATCCAGCCACAAAGCTCATTCTAAAAGAGCTTCTGATAAGAGAACAGTGAGTACAGCTTTTTTTGAACTCCTTTAACTATTTCACCTAATTTTATAGATTCATTTGATTAAATTAGATGTCAAACAACTAACCAAAGAGATTAGTAAATTTAATTCACACCAAATTGAACATGCTATTTTACAAAGGTTGAAGAAAAAGAAGTACCCTAATGTATACTTTTAAATAATTTAGTTTAACCAAACCATACAGACTGTTAAAAATTATATGCTTGAGGTTCTCACAAAGTCTAACTGATTTCAACAGGTAGCTCAGTAAGCATAATGAAAGTTAAGTAAGTTAATGATATGTATTTATCCATTTTATGACACCAAACAAAAGTGTTTCAAGAAAACGCATTTATCAGGTAATTGACAAATACAGAAGAAAGACAAAGAACTTTTTGTTCCAAAATGTTTAGTCAAGTTCCAGTTGTATTTTTGAGCCAATAGATTCAGTGTTCATACTGTATAATACAAGCATTTTCAATTAATTGCAGATTTTTGAGACCAACTTAAGAGAGGAAGGCTTAGAATTGGAGCACGAGACAGTCCCTGACTCTGGATTACATTTTATAAAAATCCACGCTCCGATGGAGACTCTTCAGCGCTACGCGGAGATCTTGAAGATGCAAATGCCTGTGAAAAATGTAAATAGTTTTGACAAATCATTATAGTTATACACCCATAACCCTTGTCTTACCAGCTTAGCTCGTCAGTAGCAGTACTGCTAACTCACTGGCGCTTAAAGCTCATCGCAAAAAAGTGTACTTCACCCTGCAAATGGAAAATATCCCGATGGAGCACCTAACACTTATGTAAATGAGAATATTAATTCAACATTTGTATTATAAAAGGGTAGTTTAAAACATAAACTCACAAATCGTACAAAATCTCAGTCAAGGAAATAAAAAGTTACAGTACTATTATTTTATAAAATAATTTTGTCTCTGTCCCTTAAAATGCAAAGTTATATTTTTCAGCTATCTATCACAACAGATGGACAGAGTACTCGATCTACAGTTAAATCTTGCTGCAGAATCTTATGTCCGTTCTTGAGTTGTTGTGAATTAAACCCTGAAGTCTTCCCAGACTGTGGGAAATCGGTGACTGCCTCTTACTCGCGAGCCAGAGATTTTTTGTAAGTTACATAATATTCACTGTAAAATAGTAAGTGAACTGACAAGACGTTGAAAGTATGACAATATAAACCTCATAAACATTATCATAGTGTGTTGTTCATGTATTGGTGGTGCTCAGGTTAATCATATTGTTTCTTCTCCCAAGAATCCCTGTCTATTCTTTTGTAAATATGAGCTTTACTTGCCTTTGTTTTTATCTTGTGAATATCTAAGACTCATCAAGTACTTAGTCGACAGCCAAACAGACTTAAGGTATCAGAACCAACGTTTCCTGGGACCCCTAAAATGTCCGCCTCCTCAGAGAAGGAAACGTTCCTTTCTTGCATCCCACAAAGACATACAAATTAGATAGGTACTCGAAAAAGACAACCTTTTTGATTTCATTTAATGCTTGTTGGGTAATTAATTTAAAGAGAACAATAAAGGTGAGTGTAAGCTATAAAAGATATACAAATTAATCATACATTGCCTGAAAGTAAGAAAATTACAAGTTACAAGTTTACTCCATGATATTTCCCTACTTGTTCACTTCAGCCGCATTATTATGTTCATTCCTTAGTCAACTGATTCCCTACATTAGTCTAATAGGAAAATAATAGCTGAATGGGCTGATTAAAAAGTTTTTAACATTGACATAAGAGTAAAGTTAGGTAAATAAGAATAAGTAGTATTGCTGATTCATGCTTAACTTTGACATCACTAGGAGTCGCCTAAAGAAACCAAAATTTTGTACATTCACAAACTACTTTGAAATCAAAACGTTGCATTTAAGTCCTAAAACTATCTCCTAGTGAAGGTATGCAATGGGGTACATATGGGTTGCAATGGGGCTTTACATAATTTTGAGTGCTTCCATAATATGAGAGCATTGGAAACACTTAATTGCCCAATCTCTTCTTTTCTTAATTTTCAGATTTGATGTGGGATCTCCTGGCTTTTTCACATCAGCACAGAAATCCAGGATTGTTCAGTTCATTTTGGAAAGAACACTTTACACAAAAAAAGGCAAGATAAATGTCTTTGAGTTTGGAATCAATAGGCTGGTGCTGCATGGAGTATACACCGCATCGTACCCACTACATGATGTAAGCCATTTAAAACACACTTTAATCAGTAAAAAAATATTCTTACTCCGTTCCAAATATAACTATCAATGAGAGTCGTATTGTTAACAAAGGAATATACATAACATTGAGTAAGAAGGTTATATAGTGGTACTAACATTCCCTTGGTTGTCTAAATGAATGTGCACTTTTACAATCTCAATTATAATAATATGTAATCTTTTTCCTCTAAATAAAAAAGTTACAAATGCTTCATTTACGCTTCAGTTAAAAAAGTCCTCTATGTAAAAACTCAGCTAAAAAACCTTTGCACGAAAGAGTTATTCTCATTAAAGTCCTGGGGTTCTTGCTTGAGAAGAAACTTAAGCAGCATGCCATCGCTAAACAAACACAATCATTAATATCATTCTGGCCGCTTTTCCAAGTGAGAAACATAATCAAAACTCATAAGGAAAAATATGCAAGTAGAGGAGTTTTAAAGATTATGATTTCTGTACATTTACTTTTCAGAAATACTGTTTCCAAACATTAGGTAAACACTGACAGAACAAGTGACTGCTTCAGCTGTAACTTTGCTGTCCCTGATAAAAACTCTTCTGAGCCTGTACAACCATCTCAGTCTCCCAGAAAAGCATGTGTGTTGTCAGTGTATCTTGAAACATTAATGATACCATTTCTGTTTAGGGTGATCTAGAGACGCCGGGTAGTTTGCGCTACAGGTTTTACCACTACTGGGCATCTTTCAAGAACTGGTACAAGAAACAACCAGCTGACCATATCAGGCAATATTTTGGAGTCAAGACTGCGTTGTATTTCCTCTGGCTGGGGTACTACACTAAAATGCTGATTCCAGCATCTGTTGTAGCTGTTGTTTGCTTCGTGACGTCAATATTACTATTACCCTCTGCTGTAACGATGTAAGCATTGCACATTTTAGATGAGATGTACAATAAAATGATAAGCACTGTTAATGATCCCAGTTGAAGATTTGGTATGAACTTTACATTTTTAAAGTGGTAGTTTATTTGCTTTCTTTAGCATACAATGTTAGGAATTAACTCTATGATGAATAATGTTGGTAATAAAATTGAGTTTGATCTTATTAGTTTGTTATATACTCCGTTCAAAAAATGTAGGTGGTTTATGGGGAAGAAATCCATCCCTCCACGTCTTGATCCTAACAGCTGAGATTTGTCAAAACGTCAATCAGCTGCAACATACATTAAGCAATTAACAAAAGGCGGTGGGGGAACTTCCCCTCAAACTGCCTAAATATTGTGAAAGGACTATGAATAATAGAAGTCCAATGGAGAGAAGTTAAGACAATAATAGGTTTTTTACATACCTCAGTCAAATAGTCCAAAAATGATATGCTCAACAGCTTACATGTTTCGTTGCGAAGACAACATTTTCAAAGCTTGCAACTCGTCAAAAACACATTTAAAACACGGACACGAACACAGAAAACATTAATATGGTACGAATACACGATAAACATTTAGATAGCGCTATCATAATACTGATTTGGTCCGGCGCGGCGCGGGGCTGGTAGCAGACTCATATGTGTCATTTGAGTCTGCTACCAGCCCCGCGCCGCACCGGACCAAATCAGTATTATGATAGCGCTATCTAAATGTTTATCGTGTATTCGTACCATATTAATGTTTTCTGTGTTCGTGTCCGTGTTTTAAATGTGTTTTTGACGAGTTGCAAGCTTTGAAAATGTTGTCTTCGCAACGAAACATGTAAGCTGTTGAGCATATCATTTTTGGACTATTTGACTTAGGTATGTAAAAAACCTATTATTGTCTTAACAATATAGTCCAGGGGCCGAAAACATGAATTTTGGAGAGAAGTTTATTGGAAATTGAGATTTATTTTGAGGTTATATATAGGTTACTTGTTTGTGTACGTTTTATTTGAAATTAAATAGTTTGGACGGTAACCTGCATATTGTATTCCCCATCATAATAATAAGTCTTTTATTCTACCGAATTCATCTATCCACAACCCAATTTTAAATTTTCAATAAAATTTTTAGGTCAAAGTACAAACTTCTTTAGAAAGAACCACAGAATCCTCAAAACTTAACTACCATTTTTGACTCCCCGAAGGGGATTCTTATGACTATATTAAAGTAAACCCTTAAACATTTATTTCAGAGATGAGGTTTGTGACGGAGCAATAAAAGACGTCATGTGTCCGCTGTGTGACAGATACTGCAAATTTGTGAACATATCAGACACTTGCTTGCAAACAGAAATACTCTACATCTTCGACAATTCTACTACTGTAGTTTTTGCTGTATTTATTTCTTTTTGGGGTGAGTGTAAATGGTTTCTGTTAAGTAAACTTAGAAAATAAGTAGGTAGGAATCTAATAATTTCAAAGCTTATTATTTTTTAAATAAGCCCTAATCATTCAGTGAATTGAAATCACAATAATCTAAGCTCTAGTTATGTTGATGAAAAAATTGCAAAACTTTGGGATTAGAAGGAGGTTGAAATGTTCTTCTTCAAATCTACAGACTAAACATGGTACAGTACTGGTAACCATTTACTTCCATTAGAAAAAAGGGGCCTCAGACTTGGACAAATATAAGATTTACAAAGTGTAATCCTAAACAAACCAAGTATTAAGTTTTTTTTTATGTTTTCCAGCTGCAATCTTTCTTGAATGCTGGAAGAGATACTCAGCGGAAATAACCCTCCGCTGGGATCTGACATCTCTTGACGACAGAGATGAAAACCCTCGTCCAGAATATGCCGCAAAGCTGTCCAAACTAACTGCAGATAAAAAAGTCAGCCATAAGCTGAATTTTATTACAAACGCTAGTGAGCCCAATTTGAGCTTTTGGATGATATTCCCAGGAAAAGTGATAAGCATCACTACAGTGCTATTGCTGGTAAGAGTTCAGCCATAAACCCAGATCTCCGTTCTGAAGTTTTAACCCAGAAACATTAACACTTTTTACCACATGGTCTTTAAATCCTACACACTTTACTGTTGTGTACACTTTAGTGCAGAAAAGTTCATCAAAGTTAAATATAAAGCCGGTTTTGATGAACATTTCAGGTCCTGTTTTGTTTTAGTACTCTGATGTCAATTGTTCCCTTTTTCTATGTAGACTTTGTAAGTGATTTTACTCTTGGGTTATAAATCTAGAGTAAAAAAAAATAGTTTACAGATGGATTAATTTCTTTGGTTAAAACAATTTGAATGTTTGTGAACCACAATAAATACTTGTTTACATACATGTGATGGGATTTTACTAAAGTTATTTTGAAATATTATGTTGCGCATTGTGTGTATTTGTAAGCTTCCTTGTTCATTATATAGTCATAGAGAATAACTATATGGATAATAGAGAGTGTTTGCTTTTTTATAAGTAGTTTAGTCACGGACATATTCGGTTGTTGATGTACTCACTGTTCCTGTCAGGTTTCACTGGCTGTAGCAGCTGTTATCGGTGTTACTCTGTACCACATGTTTGCGTTGACTGCTCTACCTCTCGGCATCATCTCATCCATATCTGCTACTTGCCTCAATCTCATCTGCATTTTGATGTTCAGTCCCGTAAGTGGCGTACTTTTAGGGTAGTGTACTTTCAAATGTAATGTAGAGTCTTCAGCAAACAGTATAAAAAATTTAGCAAACACAGAATTTTATTCGTGGAGAATCCCCTTGGATTAGCATTCCGGGATGTCTCTGTATAGAGGGTAAACATTTTTAGGTTTTATTTTAAGTCATACTTTTATTGTCTGGAATAAAACTCCATATGTGTAACTGGTTCAAGCGTTTGCGGTTGTGCTAATGCACAGTTGACCATAGGAGAGGAAATTAAAAGAATTGCAGATAATGTAGAAGAAACAAAGATGTTCCTAGTTTTGTGCACCATACCTCCAATTCTAGAAATCTATTCTTGCAAATTAAACCAATTATTGAAGTTTTAAGTCAAATTTAATTATTGGTCTTATTACGATCATTATGTTTTACCATATGATTTTTTCTAAACAGATGTTTTGTACACTAGAAAGTAGGCTTTTACCATTATGCCTTATGTCTCCTGTATCATTGACTTAATAGTCAATGCCTGTAAGACATAGACCCAGGACTGATTTACGATTCATAGCTGATCACAAATTTTATTCACAGATCTACAGCAAACTGTCACTGTTTCTGACTGAAATGGAAATGCCACGCACACAGAGGGAATTTGACAGTTCTCTGACTCTAAAAATGTACATGTTGGAATTTATAAACCACTACTCGTCCATATTCTACATCGCCTTCTTCAAAGGGAAATTCACTGGTCATCCTTCTGGTTATTTTAGGGTTTTTGGATTTAGACAGCTAGAGGTTGGTAAAAACTAAAAAAATATATCAAATTGTTACTATTTGAGGAATATTTTGTTAATATTTGTACAAAATTATTAGAGAGGAACCATTCCAGAAGTTAAACTTTATAAAATTGAAGATTGGTAGCAAATTTGATATTAACTTGGATTATAAGTTATCAGTTAAAGCTATTGATGTACTTAAAGGTGTATATTTATAGTGTACTGTTTTCTCTTCACTGGTTTCATGGATGAAAAAGGATTTTTCTCAAATTTATAGATGAGATTTGATTTAGTCACATTAAGGATTTCAGCAGTTTAAGGCGTTTATTTATCTCTTTTTACTTTTAATATTTGTCCATTCTAACTTTCTGAGATGAAGGCATGACTCTAAAGTGCCTTATGCTCAATCACTATTTCTGATTGAGGAATTATAAAAGTGCAACACAAAAACAATTCATTGTTGCCTTGTCTTTAGAGAGGTCAGCTCTAAGAATGGACTTTGAGGTGCAATAACCTCAATAATGAATTTCCATTTCATTGAAGCTTCTACATTCATGCAGCCAATCTACCAATGTAAAAGCTGATCATTAAGATTGTCAACCATTTTGTTACTGATGAAACAGAAATAACTGCTTATCTTTTACATATTCTACAGAGTTGTTTACTTATTCTTGTAGTGTGGTGCAGGAGGCTGTATGCTAGAACTGTCACAGCAGCTGGCTGTGATAATGATCGGCAAACGAGCTTTCCGTACACTCAGTCAAATATTACGACCGTAAGTTTCATATTATTGTCCTATAAATAGCATAGAACAATCATTGACTATTAGTATTATTAATTACAACTAGACATTCCATCCCCATATTAAATTTGTAGCCAGATTTTGATCAAATATAGTCATAGTTGATGAGTGCCGACGACAGATTGAGCTGATCTAAATTACTAAATTCTGTCGAATTCACAAACCTTTTACCAAGTCAAACTTAGGCGATGACTTATGGTGAGCTATACAACTGTTATGACCCATTAACATGGTCAGCAAAAAAGTAAGGTATAAAATATAATTTTAGATACACATTTCCCCTAACCTAACTAGGGGAAATAATTTCAGCCAACTAACCGAATCTTATGTTAGAGACTAGAATGACAATGAATAGGATCTCATTGACAACTTGACCAGAATCAATACTTTTAAAACAAAATTTACAAACTATTCCTATAAAGGGAAGTGGTACACTCCAGACGGTAGCCACTCTGCTAACCACTAATTTTAATGCATGACACTTATATCAGAAAAGTAACAAAAATAGGTAAAGTGTATCGTCATGGTATTGAGAGACAAAGTGAAAAGCAAAACACATGGTATGTCTTTAGCTGTAAATATTTCTAAATAATAAATCTTCCAACTTCTTTAATTAATTTATTTTCCTTATCGCTAATATGGTAAATTGTTTTAAATGGCAAATCATCCAAGAACTTTGTAGTTTTTCCCAGCAAAAGTAGCACAACCCCATCAACTAAGTTTTTTTTTTCTCACCCAACCCAAGCAAGAGTACATTTCAAACCTACCTGTTTATTCCATAGAAGAATTTCCCACCTACCTCAAGTAATTTAGATGTATTAATTATTATTTTGTAATCCTCTGTTGCTTTTTATTCTACCCTTCGTGTTATTTAAACAAATGCTTTCTTTTAGCGTTAGAATTTATTGATGCTGATCATTGTACCAGTACCTGGGGACCAAGCCTTGCTCTGCGAAAATCAATAGTCTACTCTGAAACCATCTTAGTATAGCAGATACATTGATCCATTCCCAAACTTCACACACTGCTCGCTTTTACTACTTCCTTCACCACTCCCTACAAAGTGGAACTGTTTCCCTCCCTCCCATAGCATTTAAGTATTACAGATACATTAATCCAACTGCCACAAACCCCACTCCCACTCTGGGAAGCCAGCCTTTACTACTTCCTTCGCCACTCCCTACAATGTGGACCTGTTTCCCTCCCTCCCATAGCATTTAAGTATTACAGATACATTAATCCAACTGCACAAACCCCACTCCCACTCTGCAAAGCCAGCCTTTACTACTTCCTTCACCACTCCTTACAATGTGGACCTGTTTCCCTCCCTCACATAGCATTTAAGTATTACAGATAGCCTACATTAATATAATTGCCAAACACAGTTCCCACACTCTGCACTCCTAGCCTTACTACTTCCTTCACACTTTCCTACTTCATGGACCTGTTTCCTTCCCTTCTCATAGCATTTAAGTATTACAGATACATTAATCCAACTGCCACAAACCCCACTCCCACTGTGCAAAGCCAGTCTTTACTACTTCCTTCACCACTCCCTACAATGTGGACCTGTTTCCCTCCCTCCCATAGCATTTAAGTATTACAGATAGCCTACATTAATATAATTGCCAAACACAGTTCCCACACTCTGCACTCCTAGCCTTACTACTTCCTTCACACTTTCCTACTTCATGGACCTGTTTCCTTCCCTTCTCATAGCATTTAAGTATTACAGATAGCCTACATTAATATAATTGCCAAACACAGTTCCCACACTCTGCACTCCTAGCCTTACTACTTCCTTCACACTTTCCTACTTCATGGACCTGTTTCCTTCCCTTCTCATAGCATTTAAGTATTACAGATACATTAATCCAACTGCCACAAACCCCACTCCCACTCTGCGATGCCAGCCTTTACTACTTCCTTCACCACTTCCTACATCGTGGGCCTGATTCCTTCCCTTCTCATAGCATTTTAGGATTGAAGATATATTAATCTAACTGCCACAGACGGTTACCATGCTCTGGGATGCTAAACTTTTACTACTTCCTACGTCGTGGACCTGTTTTCATCTCTTTCCATAGCATTTTAGTATTTTAGATACATTAATCTAATTGCACAAACATTCCCCACACTCCGCACTGCTAGCCTTTAATACTTGTTTCACCATTTCCTATGTCGTGGACATGTTTCCATCCCCTCTCATAGCATTTAAGTATTACAGATACATTAATCCAACTGCCACAAACCCCACTCCCACTCTGCGATGCCAGCCTTTACTACTTCCTTCACCACTTCCTACATCGTGGGCCTGATTCCTTCCCTTCTCATAGCATTTTAGGATTGAAGATATATTAATCTAACTGCCACAGACGGTTCCCATGCTCTGGGATGCTAAACTTTTACTACTTCCTACGTCGTGGACCTGTTTTCATCTCTTTCCATAGCATTTTAGTATTTTAGATACATTAATCTAATTGCACAAACATTCCCCACACTCCGTACTGCTAGCCTTTAATACTTGTTTCACCATTTCCTATGTCGTGGACATGTTTCCATCCCCTCTCATAGCATTTCAGTATTGCAGATACATTAATCTAACTGCTACAAACGGTTTTCAGTGCCCACACTCCACACTGCCCGCCTTTACACCTCTTCCTACGTCACGGGCCTGTTTCCCTTCCTTCCCATAGCATTTTAGGATTGCAGATACCTTAATCTAATCGTCATAAACAGTTCCCACACTCCGGACTGCTCGCTCCTTTGTAATTTGCCAGTATACTGAGGCTTATTACTAACACATGTTACAACTTACAAGTCTTTTGTTTAATTTTTCCTTGTTATTTCATTTGACCAACATGGTTACTTAGCAACCCATAAGACTAATGTTAAAAAAATGTTACTTTTAGTTTCATTTTTCTACGTACCGGTAATTAGATTTTTGTTGGCAATTCTAACTCCAGTAAACTCGTTTTTGGGCCAGAAATAAACTACTTACAACACAAGTAAGCAAAAAAAAAAAAAAAAAAAACATTTAAAGAAAATCGTCGAAGCCGTTTTCGAGATCTTTGAGCAAACATACATACATACATACAAGCAAACATTGCTCATATTAGAGTATAGGATTACATAAAAATGAACATGTTTGAATGATTGAATATGATATTTTCTTAGAAAGTGATTTAGTTTAGATATTTTATTTGTAGACATAAGAATTCAGGGACTGAGTTTATTAAAAAAAATTATATGCTTGTCATCAATCTCCTCTATGGGGGATACTTAAACAAGTCGAAGTATCTGTTTTATGCAATTTGAAAAAGGATGTATTAAATTCTGGACACTAATTTCTTCAGGGAATCTCAGATTCATCCCTTTCTTAATGAAAAATCCTTTGAAAAGTACTATATTTTTATATTTCAATGCATTAAAAAATAAACTGTCTACCAGAATCATCACCCTGTTTTGGCGGAAGAGATTCAGTAGTTTCCGAAGGTCCTGGGACGACCGAGAGATAAGTCAATGGGAGAAGGATTTCCTATTGACTGACGGAGGACCCAGGACTCTGTTCCCCGAGTACCTGGACATGGGTGAGTGGTGTTTGTGATGGTTGGTTACAAACAAAACAAGTTGTCAAATCCTGCCAATCCATAGAATTATTCGCTATTGTCGGGACCACTTAAGTTTGCAGTTGAGGGAGGAGCCTATTTACCATATGGTTTTGAATGAACCAATGAGAACCATGCGGTGTTGCCAAATCTGTTAACACCAGCTGATTTTATATTGCTTAGTATACTTTAATTAGTGTTGTCAACGGGCAATGTGGCAACGTCGCACTAGCCTTGTCTTGTGATTGGCTGCCACCAACTGCAAACTTACGTGGTCCCGACTTTAGGTACTATTGTTGACACTATGAATACATAATGAAGATGTAAATTTGTTCTATTTTAGAAAATATCCAACAACATTTCTTTCCTATTGCAGTTCTTCAGTACGGATTCGTCACAATTTTTGTGTCAGCTTTCCCCCTGGCTCCATTGTTTGCGTTGATTAACAATATTCTTGAAATCAGAATCGACTCGCAAAAACTTCTCATCTATCATCGGCGTCCGACGCTGAGACGCACCAAGGACATTGGAATTTGGTTTGACATCTTAAAGTATATTTCCCACTTGGCTGTTTTTACAAATGTAAGAATTAGTTCATTTTGTGTTATAACTAGAGGTGTCTATCTTATATAGATATACATGTATCTTAACTATTTGTTTAGCTTGATCTTGAATGATTTTCAAGTAATAAGACTTGCAACAAGTTCATGTTGGTTTAAGTGACCAGGGCGTGATGATGCAATGTGCGTTTTGACTTCCTGTTGCATCGATAGACTGCTGGTTTTAGAAACTCAAGTGAAATAAGTAAAGGTACAAAAAAGTATTTATGATTTCTCATTACGAAGTTTAGCCCTTAATTTTAGCTTACTACATACTCTTATTTCTTTAGATAAACCTAAATGTATTACACACAGGAAAGAGTAATACTGTAATTTTAAAAGAACCCCACAAGAAATGGAGAGGTATCCGTTACCTAAAATATAGGAATCTTGTCAAGGACATGTTTTGTGAACTCAGAATTTTATTTGTTTTTAGTTTAGAACCATACCTCTAGAGTTAACTATTTTGGTTACAGGGGTTTATCATTGCATTCACATCCAACTTTATTCCGAGGATGGTCTACAGGGTTGCTGTAAGCCAGGACTACGGAACGGCGGGGTTTCTGAACCGTTCCTTGTCCTACATGGCTTTGCAGGACTTGGATATGGTGGGGAAACCTAACACCACTTTGGAGTATTGCAGGTGAAGTCAAACTTTTCATTGTTCAGCAAGGTTTGTAGGTTAGCTTTAGTTGTAGTTTTTGTTTCATTTTATTTTGCTCTCATCTATGTCAGTGACAACTATGATTTGACGAACATAAAGATAAAAAAAACCTGCTGTCACGTTGTGGTCCAAGTTTTGGCCTTGGATTATGGGCATTTCGGTGCAAACACCAGAATCCTATCCATAGTAAAACTAATCTTCCCTGAAGAGGTGTATTGAAAGTTTACGAACAAAACTCTGTTATTTAACAACGCTTTTCTTTCGTGACGCCTCTATATCGTCCTCCCTGTGCACGTGTCACGAAAAAAACCAGGTTAAATAAAAGACGACTAGTGTTTTAATTGAGTATGTGTTTTATTTGTGAACTACCGACACCCCTCAACAGGCAAGATTTTTTTGTCCTAAGGATGCTAGGCACGAGCCTGGGATTGTTTTTCACATTACTTCAGGCTAGACCTAGGGGTTGTGGGGGAGCGAGCTGGCGTAGTGGCTAGAGCGCGGGACTTCGGTCCGTGAGGTCCCGGGTTCGATCCCCGCCAAGTCACCAATGGATTTTATCTAAGTGATAATGCCGCAACCCCTAGGTCTAGCCTGAAGTAATGTGAAAAACAATCCCAGGCTCGTGCCTAGCGTCCTAGGACAAAAAAAAAACAGGCTCTAACCACTACGCCAGCTCGCTCCCCAACAGGCAAGATTAGTTCATGTACAGATCTGACAATGGCATTCATGTCGAAATGTGAAAATCCATTAAGTACAAGACTTGGACCACAATTCAACAACAGGTACAATTTATCTTTTTTATTCGCCAAATAGGCTAATATATTTTGGACACCACAGGATAAAATCAACTATAATTTATTCATGATGGAAGTCGCTCATATTAACATAAGGAGATTTAATATTTATTTTACCAGTGCTACAAATATTTCATTGAGTTAAGTTTGTTTGTCAAAATGTATGATGTCTTTCAGGTATTTTGATTATAGAGAGCCTCCGTGGTCTGACAACAAATATGAAGAGACAAAGCTATACTGGATGGTGCTTGCTGCTCGTCTTACATTTTTCATTGTGTTTGAGGTATCTCATCTGTATTTAAATTGTACACTGAAAGTTATTTAATAGCTATGTTGAGTTTAAATCCACGAACCTTGTATGTAAATCTAACACAAATAAGATCTATAGGCAAACACATTCTTAACCCTTTTTATACTTTATGTAACAGTAATTGAAATAAGATTTTTTTAAACTATTTTAAATCTATAATGAGGCAGAGGGATATATTACATTTTAGATTTATTTTTTTCCAATCCTCAAAGATCTCTAAAGAACTGTCTACATATTTAGCTATGAAGCTATGAAAAGAGCATCAAGCCATAATGATGGCTGTGGTGCTGGTAAATCTGTTTTTGTGATGTAACATAATATATGATCATGATGGCAGTGATGATGTTAAATATGATGTTATGATTTTACAGAATATGATCATGATGGTAGTGGTGTTGGTTAATTTGGTGGTGTGGTGTAACATGATCTGATCATGATGGCAGTGGTGCTTGTAAATCTGGTGTTGTGATGTAACATGATGGCAGTGGTGATGTTAAATCTGATGTTATGATTTAACAGAATATGATCATGATGGCAGTGATGTTGGTCAAATGGCTCATACCAGATATTCCTCAGACTGTTAAGTGGCAAATGAGACGCAAGCACTATTTGATCAATGAAATGATTATCAGTCATGAATCTAAACAGAAATGTAAGTATTAAAGTAATACTGTATTCTAAAATATATTTTATTTTATAATGGTGCAAAAGCTCTTTATTTCATGTAGGCCTATGCCATACTTAAATTAGTTATTTGCCTACAACCTGATTCAGAAACCTTATTCACCAAGCTCATGGCCATTAAAACATAATAATTTGCTCAGTCGTTAAAGTCATTTGAATGTTGTGTAATATGTTGTATGTTGTGTGGACGTTACTTAGTCCGATAAACACATTTTGGACGAGTGACGTACAATATTTTACCTAACCCGCAATATGTTAAACTTCCCTCCCAAGCGTGATGTATACAACTTCTTTACTTCACTCGTGAAGTAAAGTTTCAAAAACTCACTCGGTGAAGTAATGAAACCCATTTAAATAATATTGAGTGCTCAACTTAATAATATATACCTCTATGAAGCCAACATCGTTCAACGCTAGAAATCAGCTGTGCGCTTGAATTTTATTGTTATACCATAGTTATACTAACCTAGCTTTTGTTTGCAAAAGAAAGAACGTTACTGATAGAAGATGAATGAAATGGACAATGAACAATATTTTATGTAACACCCTGTATATTGTCGGGTCAGGTCAAATCTTGAACGTTACACGTTATGCAAGAGAGTAAAAATTTAAAAACGTACGTTTTCAGGAAAAGCACTTTTAACATTTTTTGTTCTGTTTTTTGAAACTTTTTTTTATTATATCTTTGGTAATTGTTTATTAATAGAGCCTCTTTGATGGAAAAACACGAAATTTTGTCATGACCATCACGGACATAAAACTGCATATTAAAAATAGTTAATTATAATTAATAATTATTTTTATAACTATGTTTTGCTATAAATTAATTTACTCTTATGGCCATTATACAATAAACAGCTCACTAAGCTTTTAGTATATTTGGTCTTTCTAGAAAAAAATTTTAAAAATTAAAAAATTGGAAAAAAGCCAATAAAATCTTTTATAAGTTTGTATAACTCTGAAAAAACTTACCTGAGACCCGAAAAATCTTTATTTTTTTTATAGAGGTGTGCTTCTTTTGTGTATAAAACATTGAAATATGATGATATTTTAATTTTTGAAATTGTTATGATAAAATCATAAACGTGATGGTCAGGGACAAGCGGTACGGTCGTGAATTGTCTGGAATAATCTAAATCTTTCCAAACAATCCTTCAATTATCCTGTTAGATATAATAAAAATATGTGTTTCAATTGCACTAACTGTTCAATTTACAATTATATTAAAGTTATTGTCACGACCTAACACACTATAATCCATAAGGCTAGATTGGTCGTGAAAAAACCCGCGATGGTCGTGAAACTTTGGTCGTGAAATTACGAGTTATTTGGCTCTGTTCTGGCGGTAGCCCTGCACCTCATGTTCGAGGATACAAAGTGGACTTCTAGGTTAATCTAGCAATTGAAATATCTCATAAACAAAAATTAACACCGTGTCTACTTTATCGAATGACTGCGTACGGTCATGGACACACCAACATTACAAAATACCCCCGCCGCAGCAAACCTGCAGACTGAGCGAATTTCAACTTCTTCTGATTACATTTTTACTAAACTAAAATATTTCCATAGTCCATTTCCATATTTATTCCCAATTTAAATAACATTAGATTTAACGAGTGCTTAGGTTTGCTGCTACGGGTAACGTAAACAGTGTTTTTTAGCCGAACGTCAATAGTGTAGTATGAAGTAAATAAATTTGGCAAATTTGATCAAAATATATCCATAAACAAGTCAACTACAAGAGTTTTCATTTTCTCCATAAGAAATAATATGGGAATTTTAAATTTGCCTTTTTTGAATTTTCTCCGTAACCCTTAGGCATACAACAATGCTTCAATATACTATATTATTTCTTTTTTTAAGCTCTACAAAATAGTTGAGAAAAAATTCAAAAATTTTATCTTTTTAGGGTCAAAAAAGGGAAAACCCCATTTTTACCCCATAAAACCCCCTATAAACCCCCGTTCCCATGGTCTGATCATGCTGGTTCGCGAACTCGTTCGAATAAAATGTAGCTTTACAGGTTTATACCAAATTACATCAAAATCGGATAATTTTTGTTCGAGTTATCGTGCTAACGGACACATATATACATATACATATAAATAAATATATCTTACTAATATTATAAATCTGAAAGTTCGTGTGTGTGTTTAACGGACACTTATATATATATATACTAGCAGAGTACCCGTCCTTCGTACAGGAGTGGCATATAAGTATAAAATGCTTAGTACAGTGTGTTATTAACGGACACTTATATATATATATACTAGCAGAGTACCCGTCCTTCGTACAGGAGTGGCATATAAGTATAAAATGCTTAGTACAGTTATACCTCAAGCTTAGCGTTTGCAATGAGGGAGGACAAAGTATGATAAACTTACGGTATACTATAGTATAACACATCTACCATAGCCATAATGTTCTACCACTTCACCCAAACAATAGAAAAAAATAAACTATTAAAGATTCACAAAATATCACAAATTATTCGTGAAATTAAAAACATAAACATAACTGTAAACAGACAGTTCTCATTGTGTATCACAGTATTTTGTTGGTGCTTAGTTCAAAAATTAGCTGTTTTCATAAATGAAAAAAAATAATAGTGATGCATCCTGTTGGTAAATCTTATAACTTTTAATGCCTTTGCATATCATAGAACCAACCTTTTTAGTTGAAACAACTAACTAAATTCTTTAATTCCATTTAAATATGAGTACTCATAAGGTTAACATGGGAAACTCTAGAGCCACTGGGGCAGAGCCCCGAAAGGATTTTTGAGATAAAAATATGCCTATATGTTAATCGGGAATGTGAGCTATCATCATGCCAAATTTGAGCCCAATCCATCCAGTAATTAATGTGTGGTTAAACTTCAAACACACAAACAAACAAACAAACACACAAACTTTCACATTTATAATACTAGTAAGATATAAAAAAAAATATATATATAAATATATAAACACTAGCTGTAACCCGCGGGCTTTGCCCCGTTTAACTTCTTAATTTTCAAGATTATCTCGTTCGCATGGCTCAATCACGTCCTGGTTGAAGTTTGTTCGCTAGCTCACTCACCTTTAGGTTGGAGCTCGTTCGCTGCGCTCACTTGCCTTCAGGTTAGCTCGTTCACTACGGTCACTCGCCTCCAAGTTGAAGTTCGTTCGCTACGCTCACTCACCTTTTGGTTGCAAATTAGCTGTTGTCATAAATGTAAAAGAAATAATAGTGCTGCACCCTGTTGGTAATCCTTGTAACTTTAATGCTATTGAACATCATAGAACAGAACCAACTTGTTTAATTGAAACAGCTGTTAAGATTAAATAATTCTATTTCTCATAAGGTTACATGGGAAACTCCAGAGCCACTGGGGCGGAGCCCGAAAGGATTTTTGAAATAAGAATATGCCTATATGTTAATCGGGAATGTGAGCTATCATCATGCCAAATTTCAGCCCAATCCGACTAGTATTTTTCGCGTTCACTTGTCACAAACATCCAAACTTTCTCATTTATAATATTAGTAGGAAGGATGTAATAGCTATTTACCTTACAAGTGTAGTAAGAGCGTTTTTACATCACGCAGGTGAAGGTTGTGCAACGAGCGGAAGCGAGTTGCATAATTTACCTAAGTGATGTAAACACGCTCTTGCGTAACGTGTAACGTACAAGATTTTACCTGACCCGACA
>NW_026543233.1:0-41413 GCF_028750875.1 Macrosteles quadrilineatus | reverse complement strand
GTTCATTCATATATAATTATAATTATAAAAAAACTTTAAACTATGTATTTATATTATGATCAAAAAAACCTGTCAATATTTATTTGCATATTATCGTTTCTATATATTATTATATTTGTATTATTAATTACAAAAACATTACTAAAAAGTGTTCATTCATATATAATTATTATTATAAAAAAACTTTAAACTATGTATTTATATTATGATCAAAAAAACCTGTCAATATTTTTTTGCATATTATCGTTTCTATAATATTATTATATTTGTATTATTAATTACAAAAACATTACTAAAAAGTGTTCATTCATATATTATTATTATTATAAAAAACTTTAAAATATGTATTTATATTATGATCAAAAAAACCTGTGAATATTTATTTGCATATTATCCTTCCTATAATATTAATTATATATGTATTATTAATAACAAAAACATTATTAAAAAGTGTTCATTCATATATAATTATTATTATAAAAATATTATAAAATATGTATTTATATTATGATCAAAAACATTTATATATATTTATTTGTATATTATCCTTCCTATAATATTATTATATATGTATTATTAATTACAAAAACATTATTCAAAAGTGTTCATTCATATATAATTATTATTATAAAAATATTATAAAATATGTATTTATATTATGATCAAAAACATTTATATTATATTTATTTGTATATTATCCTTCCTATAATATTATTATATATGTATTATTAATAACAAAAACATAATTAAAAAGTGTTCATTCATATATAATTAGTTTTTATATAAAAATTATAAAATATGTATTTATATTATGATAAAAAAAACCTGTCAATATTTAATTGCATATTATCCTTACTATAATATTATTATATATGTATTATTCATAACAAAAACATTATTAAAAAGTGTTCATTCATATATAATTATAATAATTATAAAAAAACTTTAAACTATGTATTTATATTATGATCAAAAAAACCTGTCAATATTTATTTTCATATTATCGTTTCTATAATATTATTATATTTGTATTATTAATTACAAAAACATTACTAAAAAGTGTTCATTCATATATAATTATTATTATAAAAAACTTTAAAATATGTATTTATATTATGATAAAAAAAACCTGTGAATATTTATTTGCATATTATCCTTCCTATAATATTATTATATATGTATTATTAATTACAAAAACATCATTAAAAAGTGTTCATTCATATAAAATTATTTTTAAATAAAAATTTTAAAAATATGTATTTATATTATGATAAAAAAAACCTGTCAATATTTAATTGCATATTATCCTTACTATAATTTTAATATATATGTATTATTAATAACAAAAACATTATTAAAAAGTGTTCATTCATATATAATTATTATTATAAAAATATTATAAAATATGTTTTTATATTATGATCAAAAACATTTATATATATTTATTTGTATATTATCCTTCCTATAATATTATTATATATGTATTATTAATAACAAAAACATTATTAAAAAGTGTTCATTCATATATAATTATAATTATAAAAAAACTTTAAACTATGTATTTATATTATGATCAAAAAACCTGTCAATATTTATTTGCATATTATCGTTTCTATAATATTATTATATTTGTATTATTAATTACAAAAACATTACTAAAAAGTGTTCATTCATATATAATTATTATTATAAAAAAACTTTAAACTATGTATTTATATTATGTTCAAAAAAACCTGTCAATATCTATTTGCATATTATCGTTTCTATAATATTATTATATTTGTATTATTAATTACAAAAACATTACTAAAAAGTGTTCATTCATATATAATTATTATTATAAAAATCTTTAAAATATGTATTTATATTATGATAAAAAAAAACTGTGAATATTTATTTGCATATTATCCTTCCTATAATATTATTATATATGTATTATTAATTACAAAAACATCATTAAAAAGTGTTCATTCATATATAATTATTATTATAAAAATATTATAAAATATGTATTTATATTATGATCAAAAACATTTATATATATTTATTTGTATATTATCCTTCCTATAATATTATTATATATGTATTATTAATAACAAAAACATTATTCAAAAGTGTTCATTCATATAAAATTATTATTATAAAAATATTATAAAATATGTATTTATATTATGATCAAAAACATTTATATATATTTATTTGTATATTATCCTTCCTATAATATTATTATATATGTATTATTAATAACAAAAACATCATTAAAAAGTGTTCATTCATATATAATTATTTTTATATAAAAATTTTAAAATATGTATTTATATTATGATAAAAAAAACCTGTCAATATTTAATTGCATATTATCCTTACTATAATATTAATATATATTTATTATTATTATTAAAAACATTATTAAAAAGTGTTCATTCATATATAATTATAATCATAAAAATATTATAAAATATGTATTTATATTATGATCAAAAACATTTATATATATTTATTTGTATATTATCCTTCCTATAATATCATTATATATGTTAACTAAAACATTATTAAAAAGTGTTCATTCATATATAATTATTATTATAAAAATATTATAAAATATGTATTTATATTATGATCAAAAACATTTATATATATTTATTTGTATATTATCCTTCCTATAATATTATTATATATGTATTATTCATAACAAAAACATTATTAAAAAGTGTTCATTCATATATAATTATTATTATAAAAATATTATAAAATATGTATTTATATTATGATCAAAAACATTTATATATATTTATTTGTATATTATCCTTCCTATAATATTATTATATATGTATTATTCATAACAAAAACATTATTAAAAAGTGTTCATTCATATATAATTATAATTATAAAAAAACTTTAAACTATGTATTTATATTATGATAAAAAAAACTGTCAATATTTATTTGCATATTATCGTTTCTATAATATTATTATATTTGTATTATTAATTACAAAAACATTACTAACAAGTGTTCATTCATATATAATTATTATTATAAAAAAACTTTAAACTATGTATTTATATTATGATAAAAAAAACCTGTCAATATTTATTTCCATATTATCGTTTCTATAATATTATTATATTTGGATTATTAATTACAAAAACATTACTAAAAAGTGTTCATTCATATATTATTATTATTATAAAAAACTTTAAAATATGTATTTATATTATGATAAAAAAACCTGTGAATATTTATTTGCATATTATTCTTCCTATAATATTATTATATATGTATTATTAATAACAAAAACATTATTAAAAAGTGTTCATTCATATATAATTATTATTATAAAAATATTATAAAATATGTATTTATATTATGATCAAAAACATTTATATATATTTATTTGTATATTATCCTTCCTATAATATTATTATATATATATTATTAATAACAAAAACATTATTCAAAAGTGTTCATTCATATATAATTATTATTATAAAAATATTATAAAATATGTATTTATATTATGATCAAAAACATTTATATATATTTATTTGTATATTATCCTTCCTATAATATTATTATATATGTATTATTAATAACAAAAACATCATTAAAAAGTGTTCATTCATATATAATTATTTTTATATAAAAATTATAAAATATGTATTTATATTATTATAAAAAAAACCTGTCAATATTTAATTGCTTATTATCCTTACTATAATATTAATATATATGTATTATTATTATTAAAAACATTATTAAAAAGTGTTCATTCATATATAATTATAATTATAAAAATATTATAAAATATGTATTTATATTATGATCAAAAACATTTTTATATATTTATTTGTATATTATCCTTCCTATAATATTATTATATATGTATTATTCATAAAAAAAACATTATTAAAAAGTGTTCATTCATATATAAATATAATTATAAAAAAACTTTAAACTATGTATTTATATTATGATCAAAAAAACCTGTCAATATTTATTTTCATATTATCGTTTCTATAATATTATTATATTTGTATTATTAATTACAAAAACATTACTAAAAAGTGTTCATTCATATATAATTATTATTAAAAAAAAATTAAAATATGTATTTATACTATGATAAAAAAAACCTGTGAATATTTATTTGCATATAATCCTTACTATAATATTAATATATATGTATTATTATTATTAAAAACATTATTAAAAAGTGTTCATTCATATATAATTATAATTATAAAAATATTATAAAATATGTTTTTATATTATGATCAAAAACATTTATATATATTTATTTGTATATTATCCTTCCTATAATATTATTATATATGTATTATTAATAACAAAAACATTATTAAAAAGTGTTCATTCATATGTAATTATTATTATAAAAATATTATAAAATATGTATTTATATTATGATCAAAAACATTTATATATATTTATTTGTATATTATCCTTTCTATTATATTATTATATATGTATTATTCATAACAAAAACATTATTAAAAAGTGTTCATTCATATATAATTATAATTATAAAAAAACTTTAAACTATGTATTTATATTATGATCAAAAAACCTGTCAATATTTATTTGCATATTATCATTTCTATAATATTATTATATTTGTATTATTAATTACAAAAACATAACTAAAAAGTGTTCATTCATATATAATTATTATTATAAAAAAACTTTAAACTATGTATTTATATTATGTTCAAAAAAACCTGTCAATATCTATTTGCATATTATCGTTTCTATAATATTATTATATTTGTATTATTAATTACAAAAACATTACTAAAAAGTGTTCATTCATATATAATTATTATTATAAAAAACTTTAAAATATGTATTTATATTATGATAAAAAAAAACTGTGAATATTTATTTGCATATTATCCTTCCTATAATATTATTATATATGTATTATTAATTACAAAAACATCATTAAAAAGTGTTCATTCATATATAATTATTATTATAAAAATATTATAAAATATGTATTTATATTATGATCAAAAACATTTATATATATTTATTTGTATATTATCCTTCCTATAATATTATTATATATGTATTATTAATAACAAAAACATTATTCAAAAGTGTTCATTCATATAAAATTATTATTATAAAAATATTATAAAATATGTATTTATATTATGATCAAAAACATTTATATATATTTATTTGTATATTATCCTTCCTATAATATTATTATATATGTATTATTAATAACAAAAAAATCATTAAAAAGTGTTCATTCATATATAATTATTATTATAAAAATATTATAAAATATGTATTTATATTATGATAAAAAAAAACTGTGAATATTTATTTGCATATTATCCTTCCTATAATATTATTATATATGTATTATTAATTACAAAAACATCATTAAAAAGTGTTCATTCATATATAATTATTATTATAAAAATATTATAAAATATGTATTTATATTATGATCAAAAACATTTATATATATTTATTTGTATATTATCCTTCCTATAATATCATTATATATGTATTATTAATAACAAAAACATTATTAAAAAGTGTTCATTCATATATAATTATTATTATAAAAATATTATAAAATATGTATTTATATTATGACCAAAAACATTTATATATATTTATTTGTATATTATCCTTCCTATAATATTATTATATATGTATTATTCATAACAAAAACATTATTAAAAAGTGTTCATTCATATATAATTATTATTATAAAAATATTATAAAATATGTATTTATATTATGATCAAAAACATTTATATATATTTATTTGTATATTATCCTTCCTATAATATTATTATATATGTATTATTCATAACAAAAACATTATTAAAAAGTGTTCATTCATATATAATTATAATTATAAAAAAACTTTAAACTATGTATTTATATTATGATCAAAAAAACCTGTCAATATTTATTTGCATATTATCGTTTCTATAATATTATTATATTTGTATTATTAATTACAAAAACATTACTAAAAAGTGTTCATTCATATATAATTATTATTATAAAAAAACTTTAAACTATGTATTTATATTATGATCAAAAAAACCTGTCAATATTTATTTCCATATTATCGTTTCTATAATATTATTATATTTGGATTATTAATTACAAAAACATTACTAAAAAGTGTTCATTCATATATTATTATTATTATAAAAAACTTTAAAATATGTATTTATATTATGATAAAAAAACCTGTGAATATTTATTTGCATATTATTCTTCCTATAATATTATTATATATGTATTATTAATAACAAAAACATTATTAAAAAGTGTTCATTCATATATAATTATTATTATAAAAATATTATAAAATATGTATTTATATTATGATCAAAAACATTTATATATATTTATTTGTATATTATCCTTCCTATAATATTATTATATATAAATTATTAATAACAAAAACATTATTCAAAAGTGTTCATTCATATATAATTATTATTATAAAAATATTATAAAATATGTATTTATATTATGATCAAAAACATTTATATATATTTATTTGTATATTATCCTTCCTATAATATTATTATATATGTATTATTAATAACAAAAACATCATTAAAAAGTGTTCATTCATATATAATTATTTTTATATAAAAATTATAAAATATGTATTTATATTATTATAAAAAAAACCTGTCAATATTTAATTGCTTATTATTCTTACTATAATATTAATATATATGTATTATTATTATTAAAAACATTATTAAAAAGTGTTCATTCATATATAATTATAATTATAAAAATATTATAAAATATGTATTTATATTATGATCAAAAACATTTTTATATATTTATTTGTATATTATCCTTCCTATAATATTATTATATATGTATTATTCATAACAAAAACATTATTAAAAAGTGTTCATTCATATATAAATATAATTATAAAAAAACTTTAAACTATGTATTTATATTATGATCAAAAAAACCTGTCAATATTTATTTTCATATTATCGTTTCTATAATATTATTATATTTGTATTATTAATTACAAAAACATTACTAAAAAGTGTTCATTCATATATAATTATTATAAAAAAAAAATTTAAAATATGTATTTATACTATGATAAAAAAAACCTGTGAATATTTATTTGCATATTATCCTTCCTATAATATTATTATATATGTATTATTAATTACAAAAACATCATTAAAAAGTGTTCATTCATATATAATTATTTTTATATAAAAATTTTAAAATATGTATTAATATTATGATAAAAAAAACCTGTCAATATTTAATTGCATATTATCCTTACTATAATATTAATATATATGTATTATTATTATTAAAAACATTATTAAAAAGTGTTCATTCATATATAATTATAATTATAAAAATATTATAAAATATGTTTTTATATTATGATCAAAAACATTTATATATATTTATTTGTATATTATCCTTCCTATAATATTATTATATATGTATTATTCATAACAAAAACATTATTAAAAAGTGTTCATTCATATATAATTATAATTATAAAAAAACTTTAAACTATGTATTTATATTATGATCAAAAAAACCTGTCAATATTTATTTTCATATTATCGTTTCTATAATATTATTATATTTGTATTAATAATTACAAAAACATTACTAAAAAGTGTTCATTCATATATAATTATTATTATAAAAATATTATAAAATATGTATTTATATTATGATAAAAAAAACTGTGAATATTTATTTGCATATTATCCTTCCTATAATATTATTATATATGTATTATTCATAACAAAAACATTATTAAAAAGTGTTCATTCATATATAATTATTATTATAAAAATATTATAAAATATGTATTTATATTATGATCAAAAACATTTATATATATTTATTTGTATATTATCCTTCCTATAATATTATTATATATGTATTATTCATAACAAAAACATTATTAAAAAGTGTTCATTCATATATAATTATTATTATAAAAATATTATAAAATATGTATTTATATTATGATCAAAAACATTTATATATATTTATTTGTATATTATCCTTCCTATAATATTATTATATATGTATTATTCATAACAAAAACATTATTAAAAAGTGTTCATTCATATATAATTATAATTATAAAAAAACTTTAAACTATGTATTAATATTATGATCAAAAAAACCTGTCAATATTTATTTGCATATTATCGTTTCTATAATATTATTATATTTGTATTATTAATTACAAAAAAATTACTAAAAAGTGTTCATTCATATATAATTATTATTATAAAAAAACTTTAAACTATGTATTTATATTATGATCAAAAAAACCTGTGAATATTTATTTGCATATTATCCTTCCTATAATATTATTATATATGTGTTATTAATAACAAAAACATTATTAAAAAGTGTTCATTCATATATAATTATTATTATAAAAATATTATAAAATATGTATTTATATTATGATCAAAAACATTTATATATATTTATTTGTATATTATCCTTCCTATAATATTATTATATATGTATTATTAATAACAAAAACATCATTAAAAAGTGTTCATTCATATATAATTATTTTTATATAAAAATTATAAAATATGTATTTATATTATGATAAAAAAAACCTTTCAATATTTAATTGCATATTATCCTTACTATAATATTAATATATATGTATTATTATTATTAAAAACATTATTAAAAAGTGTTCATTCATATATAATTATAATTATAAAAATATTATAAAATATGTATTTATATTATGATCAAAAACATTTTTATATATTTATTTGTATATTATCTTTCCTATAATATTATTATATATGTATTATTCATAACAAAAACATTATTAAAAAGTGTTCATTCATATATAATTATAATTATAAAAAAACTTTAAACTATGTATTTATATTATGATCAAAAAAACCTGTCAATATTTATTTTCATATTATCGTTTCTATAATATTATTATATTTGTATTATTAATTACAAAAACATTACTAAAAAGTGTTCATTCATATATAATTATTATTATAAAAAACTTTAAAATATGTATTTATATTATGATAAAAAAACCTGTGAATATTTATTTGCATATTATCCTTCCTATAATATTATTATATATGTATTATTAATTACAAAAACATCATTAAAAATTGTTCATTCATATATAATTATTTTTATATAAAAATTTTAAAATATGTATTTATAATATGATAAAAAAACCTGTCAATATTTAATTGCATATTATCCTTACTATAATAATAATATATATGTATTATTATTATTAAAATCATTATTAAAAAGTGTTCATCATATATAATTATAATTATAAAAATATTATAAAATATGTATTTATATTATGATCAAAAACATTTATATATATTTATTTGTATATTATCCTTCCTATAATATTATTATATATGTATTATTCATAACAAAAACATTATTAAAAAGTGTTCATTCATATATAATTATAATTATAAAAAAACTTTAAACTATGTATTTATATTATGATCAAAAAAACCTGTCAATATTTATTTGCATATTATCGTTTCTATAATATTATTATATTTGTATTATTAATTACAAAAACATTACTAAGAAGTGTTCATTCATATATAATTATTATTATAAAAAAACTTTAAACTATGTATTTATATTATGATAAAAAAAACCTGTCAATATTTATTTGCATATTATCGTTCCTATAATATTATTATATTTGTATTATTAATTACAAAAACATTACTAAAAAGTGTTCATTCATACATTATTATTATTATAAAAAACTTTAAAATATGTATTTATATTATGATAAAAAAACCTGTGAATATTTATTTGCATATTATCCTTCCTATAATATTATTATATATGTATTATTAATAACAAAAACATTATTAAAAAGTGTTCATTCATATATAGTTATTATTATAAAAATATTATAAAATATGTATTTATATTATGATCAAAAACATTTTTATATATTTATTTGTATATTATCCTTCCTATAATATTATTATATATGTATTATTAATAACAAAAACATTATTAAAAAGTGTTCATTCATATATTATTATTATTATAAAATTATTATAAAATATGTATTTATATTATGATCAAAAACATTTATATATATTTATTTGTATATTATCCTTCCTATAATATTATTATATATGTATTATTAATAACAAAAACATCATTAAAAAGTGTTCATTCATATATAATTATTGTTATATAAAAATTATAAAATATGTATTTATATTATGATAAAAAAAAACCTGTCAATATTTAATTGCATATTATCCTTACTATAATATTAATATATATGTATTATTATTATTAAAAACATTATTAAAAAGTGTTCATTCATATATAATTATAATTAAAAAAATATTATAAAATATGTATTTATATTATGATCAAAAACATTTTTATATATTTATTTGTATATTATCCTTCCTATAATATTATTATATATGTATTATTCATAACAAAAACATTATTAAAAAGTTCTCATTCATATATAATTATAATTATAAAAAAACTTTAAACTATGTATTTATATTATGATCAAAAAAACCTGTCAATATTTATTTTCATATTATCGTTTCTATAATATTATTATATTTGTATTATTAATTACAAAAACATTACTAAAAAGTGTTCATTCATATATAATTATTAATATAAAAAACTTTTAAATATGTATTTATATTATGATAAAAAAAAACTGTGAATATTTATTTGCATATTTTCCTTCCTATAATATTATTATATATGTATTATTAATTACAAAAACATCATTAAAAAGTGTTCATTCATATATAATTATTATTATAAAAATATTATAAAATATGTATTTATATTATAATCAAAAACATTTATATATATTTATTTGTATATTATCCTTCCTATAATATTATTATATATGTATTATTAATAACAAAAACATTATTAAAAAGTGTTCATTCATATATAATTATTATTATAAAAATATTATAAAATATGTATTTATATTATGATCAAAAACATTTATATATATTTATTTGTATATTATCCTTCCTATAATATTATTATATATGTATTATTCATAACAAAAACATTATTAAAAAATGTTCATTCATATATTATTATTATTATAAAAATATTATAAAATATGTATTTATATTATGATCAAAAACATTTATATATATTTATTTGTATATTATCCTTCCTATAATATTATTATATATGTATTATTCATAACAAAAACATTATTAAAAAGTGTTCATTCATATATAATTATAATTATAAAAAAAACTTTAAACTATGTATTTATATTATGATCAAAAAAACCTGTCAATATTTATTTTCATATTATCGTTTCTATAATATTATTATATTTGTATTATTAATTACAAAAACATTACTAAAAAGTGTTCATTCATATATTATTACTATTATAAAACACTTTAAAATATGTATTTATATTATGATAAAAAAACCTGTGAATATTTATTTGCATATTATCCTTCCTATAATATTATTATATATGTATTATTAATAACAAAAACATTATTAAAAAGTGTTCATTCATATATAATTATTATTATAAAAATATTATAAAATATGTATTTATATTATGATCAAAAACATTTATATATATTTATTTGTATATTATCCTTCCTATAATATTATTATATATGTATTATTAATAACAAAAACATTATTCAAAAGTGTTCATTCATATATAATTATTATTATAAAAATATTATAAAATATGTATTTATATTATGATCAAAAACATTTATATATATTTATTTGTATATTATCCTTCCTATAATATTATTATATATGTATTATTAATAACAAAAACATCATTAAAAAGTGTTCATTCATATATAATTATTTTTATATAAAAATTATAAAATATGTATATATATTATGATAAAAAAACCTGTCAATATTTAATTGCATATTATCCTTACTATAATATTATTATATAAGTATTATTCATAACAAAAACATTATTAAAAAGTGTTCATTCATATATAATTATAATTATAAAAAAACATTAAACTATGTATTTATATTATAATCAAAAAAACCTGTCAATATTTATTTTCATATTATCGTTTCTATAATATTATTATATTTGTATTATTAATTACAAAAACATTACTAAAAAGTGTTCATTCATATATAATTATTATTATAAAAAACTTTAAAATATGTATTTATATTATGATAAAAAAAACCTGTGAATATTTATTTGCATATTATCCTTACTATAATATTAATATATATGTATTATTATTATTAAAAACATTATTAAAAAGTGTTCATTCATATATAATTATAATTATAAAAATATTATAAAATATGTATTTATATTATGATCAAAAACATTTATATATATTTATTTGTATATTATCCTTCCTATAATATTATTATATATGTATTATTAATAACAAAAACATTATTAAAAAGTGTTCATTCATATATAATTATTATTATAAAAATATTATAAAATATGTATTTATATTATAATCAAAAACATTTATATATATTTATTTGTATATTATCCTTCCTATAATATTATTATATATGTATTATTCATAACAAAAACATTATTAAAAAGTGTTCATTCATATATAATTATAATTATAAAAAAACTTTAAACTATGTATTTATATTATGATCAAAAAAACCTGTCAATATTTATTTGCATATTATCGTTTCTAAAATATTATTATATTTGTATTATTAATTACAAAAACATTACTAAAAAGTGTTCATTCATATATAATTATTATTATAAAAAAACTTTAAACTATGTATTTATATTATGATCAAAAAAACCTGTCAATATTTATTTGCATATTATCGTTTCTATAATATTATTATATTTGTATTATTAATTACAAAAACATTACTAAAAAGTGTTCATTCATATATTATTATTATTATAAAAAACTTTAAAATATGTATTTATATTATGATAAAAAAACCTGTGAATATTTTTTTGCATATTATCCTTCCTATAATATTATTATATATGTATTATTAATAACAAAAACATTATTAAAAAGTGTTCATTCATATATAATTATTATTATACAAATATTATAAAATATGTATTTATATTATGATCAAAAACATTTTTATATATTTATTTGTATATTATCCTTCCTATAATATTATTATATATGTATTATTAATAACAAAAACATTATTAAAAAGTTTTCATTCATATATTATTATTATTATAAAATTATTATAAAATATGTATTTATATTATGATCAAAAACATTTATATATATTTATTTGTATATTATACTTCCTATAATATTATTATATATGTATTATTCATAACAAAAACATTATTAAAAAGTGTTCATTCATATATAATTATAATTATAAAAAAACTTTAAACTATGTATTTATATTATGATCAAAAAAACCTGTCAATATTTATTTGCATATTATCGTTTCTATAATATTATTATATTTGTATTATTAATTACAAAAACATTACTAAAAAGTGTTCATTCATATATAATTATTATTATAAAAAAACTTTAAACTATGTATTTATATTATGATCAAAAAAACCCTGTCAATATTTATTTGCATATTATCGTTTCTATAATATTATTATATTTGTATTATTAATTACAAAAACATTACTAAAAAGTGTTCATTCATATATAATTATTATTATAAAAAAACTTTAAACTATGTATTTATATTATGATCAAAAAAACCTGTCAATATTTATTTGCATATTATCGTTTCTATAATATTATTATATTTGGATTATTAATTACAAAAACATTACTAAAAAGTGTTCATATATTATTATTATTATAAAAACTTTAAAATATGTATTTATATTATGTTAAAAAACCTGTCAATATTTAATTGCATATTATCCTTACTATAATATTATTATATAAGTATTATTCATAACAAAAACATTATTAAAAAGTGTTCATTCATATATAATAATAATTATAAAAAAACATTAAACTATGTATTTATATTATGATCAAAAAAACCTGTCAATATTTATTTTCATATTATCGTTCCTATAATATTATTATATATGTATTATTAATTACAAAAACATCATTAAAAAGTGTTCATTCATATATAATTATTATTATAAAAATATTATAAAATATGTATTTATATTATGATCAAAAACATTTATATATATTTATTTGTATATTATCCTTCCTATAATATTATTATATATGTATTATTAATAACAAAAACATTATTCAAAAGTGTTCATTCATATAAAATTATTATTATAAAAATATTATAAAATATGTATTTATATTATGATCAAAAACATTTATATATATTTATTTGTATATTATCCTTCCTATAATATTATTATATATGTATTATTAATAACAAAAACATCATTAAAAAGTGTTCATTCATATATAATTATTATTATAAAAATATTATAAAATATGTATTTATATTATGATAAAAAAAAACTGTGAATATTTATTTGCATATTATCCTTCCTATAATATTATTATATATGTATTATTAATTACAAAAACATCATTAAAAAGTGTTCATTCATATATAATTATTATTATAAAAATATTATAAAATATGTATTTATATTATGATCAAAAACATTTATATATATTTATTTGTATATTATCCTTCCTATAATATCATTATATATGTATTATTAATAACAAAAACATTATTAAAAAGTGTTCATTCATAAATAATTATTATTATAAAAATATTATAAAATATGTATTTATATTATGACCAAAAACATTTATATATATTTATTTGTATATTATCCTTCCTATAATATTATTATATATGTATTATTCATAACAAAAACATTATTAAAAAGTGTTCATTCATATATAATTATTATTATAAAAATATTATAAAATATGAATTTATATTATGATCAAAAACATTTATATATATTTATTTGTATATTATCCTTCCTATAATATTATTATATATGTATTATTCATAACAAAAACATTATTAAAAAGTGTTCATTCATATATAATTATAATTATAAAAAAACTTTAAACTATGTATTTATATTATGATCAAAAAAACCTGTCAATATTTATTTGCATATTATCGTTTCTATAATATTATTATATTTGTATTATTAATTACAAAAACATTACTAAAAAGTGTTCATTCATATATAATTATTATTATAAAAAAACTTTAAACTATGTATTTATATTATGATCAAAAAAACCTGTCAATATTTATTTCCATATTATCGTTTCTATAATATTATTATATTTGGATTATTAATTACAAAAACATTACTAAAAAGTGTTCATTCATATATTATTATTATTATAAAAAACTTTAAAATATGTATTTATATTATGATAAAAAAACCTGTGAATATTTATTTGCATATTATTCTTCCTATAATATTATTATATATGTATTATTAATAACAAAAACATTATTAAAAAGTGTTCATTCATATATAATTATTATTATAAAAATATTATAAAATATGTATTTATATTATGATCAAAAACATTTATATATATTTATTTGTATATTATCCTTCCTATAATATTATTATATATAAATTATTAATAACAAAAACATTATTCAAAAGTGTTCATTCATATATAATTATTATTATAAAAATATTATAAAATATGTATTTATATTATGATCAAAAACATTTATATATATTTATTTGTATATTATCCTTCCTATAATATTATTATATATGTATTATTAATAACAAAAACATCATTAAAAAGTGTTCATTCATATATAATTATTTTTATATAAAAATTATAAAATATGTATTTATATTATTATAAAAAAAACCTGTCAATATTTAATTGCTTATTATTCTTACTATAATATTAATATATATGTATTATTATTATTAAAAACATTATTAAAAAGTGTTCATTCATATATAATTATAATTATAAAAATATTATAAAATATGTATTTATATTATGATCAAAAACATTTTTATATATTTATTTGTATATTATCCTTCCTATAATATTATTATATATGTATTATTCATAACAAAAACATTATTAAAAAGTGTTCATTCATATATAAATATAATTATAAAAAAACTTTAAACTATGTATTTATATTATGATCAAAAAAACCTGTCAATATTTATTTTCATATTATCGTTTCTATAATATTATTATATTTGTATTATTAATTACAAAAACATTACTAAAAAGTGTTCATTCATATATAATTATTATAAAAAAAAAATTTAAAATATGTATTTATACTATGATAAAAAAAACCTGTGAATATTTATTTGCATATTATCCTTCCTATAATATTATTATATATGTATTATTAATTACAAAAACATCATTAAAAAGTGTTCATTCATATATAATTATTTTTATATAAAAATTTTAAAATATGTATTAATATTATGATAAAAAAACCTGTCAATATTTAATTGCATATTATCCTTACTATAATATTAATATATATGTATTATTATTATTAAAAACATTATTAAAAAGTGTTCATTCATATATAATTATAATTATAAAAATATTATAAAATATGTTTTTATATTATGATCAAAAACATTTATATATATTTATTTGTATATTATCCTTCCTATAATATTATTATATATGTATTATTCATAACAAAAACATTATTAAAAAGTGTTCATTCATATATAATTATAATTATAAAAAAACTTTAAACTATGTATTTATATTATGATCAAAAAAACCTGTCAATATTTATTTTCATATTATCGTTTCTATAATATTATTATATTTGTATTAATAATTACAAAAACATTACTAAAAAGTGTTCATTCATATATAATTATTATTATAAAAATATTATAAAATATGTATTTATATTATGATAAAAAAAAACTGTGAATATTTATTTGCATATTATCCTTCCTATAATATTATTATATATGTATTATTAATTACAAAAACATCATTAAAAAGTGTTCATTCATATATAATTATTATTATAAAAATATTATAAAATATGTATTTATATTATGATCAAAAACATTTATATATATTTATTTGTATATTATCCTTCCTATAATATTATTATATATGTATTATTAATAACAAAAACATTATTCAAAAGTATTCATTCATATAAAATTATTATTATAAAAATATTAAAAATATGTATTTATATTATGATCAAAAACATTTATATATATTTATTTGTATATTATCCTTCCTATAATATTATTATATATGTATTATTAATAACAAAAACATCATTAAAAAGTGTTCATTTATATATAATTATTTTTATATAAAAATTTTAAAATATGTATTTATATTATGATAAAAAAAACCTGTCAATATTTAATTGCATATTATCCTTACTATAATATTAATATATATGTATTATTATTATTAAAAACATTATTAAAAAGTGTTCATTCATATATAATTATAATTATAAAAATATTATAAAATATGTATTTATATTATGATCAAAAACATTTATATATATTTATTTGTATATTATCCTTCCTATAATATTATTATATATGTATTATTAATAACAAAAACATTATTAAAAAGTGTTCATTCATATATAATTATTATTATAAAAATATTATAAAATATGTATTTATATTATGATCAAAAACATTTATATATATTTATTTGTATATTATCCTTCCTATAATATTATTATATATGTATTATTAATAACAAAAACATTATTCAAAAGTGTTTATTCATATATAATTATTATTATAAAAATATTATAAAATATGTATTTATATTATGATCAAAAACATTTATATATATTTATTTGTATATTATCCTTCCTATAATATTATTATATATGTATTATTAATAACAAAAACATCATTAAAAAGTGTTCATTCATATATAATTATTTTTATATAAAAATTATAAAATATGTATTTATATTATGATAAAAAAAAACCTTTCAATATTTAATTGCATATTATCCTTACTATAATATTAATATATATGTATTATTAATTACAAAAACATCATTAAAAATTGTTCATTCATATATAATTATTTTTATATAAAAATTTTAAAATATGTATTTATAATATGATAAAAAAACCTCTCAATATTTAATTGCATATTATCCTTACTATAATATTAATATATATGTATTATTATTATTAAAATCATTATTAAAAAGTGTTCATCATATATAATTATAATTATAAAAATATTATAAAATATGTATTTATATTATGATCAAAAACATTTATATATATTTATTTGTATATTATCCTTCCTATAATATTATTATATATGTATTATTCATAACAAAAACATTATTAAAAAGTGTTCATTCATATATAATTATAATTATAAAAAAACTTTAAACTATGTATTTATATTATGATCAAAAAAACCTGTCAATATTTATTTGCATATTATCGTTTCTATAATATTATTATATTTGTATTATTAATTACAAAAACATTACTAAAAAGTGTTCATTCATATATAATTATTATTATAAAAAAACTTTAAACTATGTATTTATATTATGATAAAAAAAACCTGTCAATATTTATTTGCATATTATCGTTCCTATAATATTATTATATTTGTATTATTAATTACAAAAACATTACTAAAAAGTGTTCATTCATACATTATTATTATTATAAAAAACTTTAAAATATGTATTTATATTATGATAAAAAAACCTGTGAATATTTATTTGCATATTATCCTTCCTATAATATTATTATATATGTATTATTAATAACAAAAACATTATTAAAAAGTGTTCATTCATATATAGTTATTATTATAAAAATATTATAAAATATGTATTTATATTATGATCAAAAACATTTTTATATATTTATTTGTATATTATCCTTTCTATAATATTATTATATATGTATTATTAATAACAAAAACATTATTAAAAAGTGTTCATTCATATATTATTATTATTATAAAATTATTATAAAATATGTATTTATATTATGATCAAAAACATTTATATATATTTATTTGTATATTATCCTTCCTATAATATTATTATATATGTATTATTCATAACAAAAACATTATTAAAAAGTGTTCATTTATATAAAATTATAATTATAAAAAAACTTAAAACTATGTTTTTATATTATGATCAAAAAAACCTGTCAATATTTATTTGCATATTATCGTTTCTATAATATTATTATATTTGTATTATTAATTACAAAAACATTACTAAAAAGTGTTCATTCATATATAATTATTATTATAAAAAAACTTTAAACTATGTATTTATATTATGATCAAAAAAACCTGTCAATATTTATTTGCATATTATCGTTTCTATAATATTATTATATTTGTATTATTAATTACAAAAACATTACTAAAAAGTGTTCATTCATATATAATTATTATTATAAAAAAACTTTAAACTATGTATTTATATTATGATCAAAAAAACCTGTCAATATTTATTTGCATATTATCGTTTCTATAATATTATTATATTTGGATTATTAATTACAAAAACATTACTAAAAAGTGTTCATATATTATTATTATTATAAAAAACTTTAAAATATGTATTTATATTATGATAAAAAAACCTGTGAATATTTATTTGCATATTATCCTTCCTATAATATTATTATATATGTATTATTAATAACAAAAACATTATTAAAAAATGTTCATTCATATATAATTATTATTATAAAAATATTATAAAATATGTATTTATATTATGATCAAAAACATTTATATATATTTATTTGTATATTATCCTTCCTATAATATTATTATATATGTATTATTAATAACAAAAATATTATTCAAAAGTGTTCATTCATATATAATTATTATTATAAAAATATTATAAAATATGTATTTATATTATGATCAAAAACATTTATATATATTTATTTGTATATTATCCTTCCTATAATATTATTATATATGTATTATTAATAACAAAAACATCATTAAAAAGTGTTCATTCATATATAATTATTGTTATATAAAAATTATAAAATATGTATTTATATTATGATAAAAAAAACCTGTCAATATTTAATTGCATATTATCCTTACTATAATATTAATATATATGTATTATTATTATTAAAAACATTATTAAAAAGTGTTCATTCATATATAATTATAATTAAAAAAATATTATGAAATATGTATTTATATTATGATCAAAAACATTTTTATATATTTATTTGTATATTATCCTTCCTATAATATTATTATATATGTATTATTCATAACAAAAACATTATTAAAAAGTTCTCATTCATATATAATTATAATTATAAAAAAACTTTAAACTATGTATTTATATTATGATCAAAAAAACCTGTCAATATTTATTTTCATATTATCGTTTCTATAATATTATTATATTTGTATTATTAATTACAAAAACATTACTAAAAAGTGTTCATTCATATATAATTATTAATATAAAAAAAACTTTTAAATATGTATTTATATTATGATAAAAAAAAACTGTGAATATTTATTTGCATATTATCCTTCCTATAATATTATTATATATGTATTATTAATTACAAAAACATCATTAAAAAGTGTTCATTCATATATAATTATTATTATAAAAATATTATAAAATATGTATTTATATTATAATCAAAAACATTTATATATATTTATTTGTATATTATCCTTCCTATAATATTATTATATATGTATTATTAATAACAAAAACATTATTAAAAAGTGTTCATTCATATATAATTATAATTATAAAAATATTATAAAATATGTATTTATATTATGATCAAAAACATTTATATATATTTATTTGTAAATTATCCTTCCTATAATATTATTATATATGTATTATTCATAACAAAAACATTATTAAAAAGTGTTCATTCATATATAATTATAATTATAAAAAAACTTTAAACTATGTATTTATATTATGATCAAAAAAACCTGTCAATATTTATTTGCATATTATCGTTTCTATAATATTATTATATTTGTATTATTAATTACAAAAACATTACTAAAAAGTGTTCATTCATATATAATTATTATTATAAAAAAACTTTAAACTATGTATTTATATTATGATCAAAAAAACCTGTCAATATTTATTTGCATATTATCGTTTCTATAATATTATTATATTTGTATTATTAATTACAAAAACATTACTAAAAAGTGTTCATTCATATATTATTATTATTATAAAAAACTTTAAAATATGTATTTATATTATGATAAAAAAACCTGTGAATATTTTTTTGCATATTATCCTTCCTATAATATTATTATATATGTATTATTAATAACAAAAACATTATTAAAAAGTGTTCATTCATATATAATTATTATTATAAAAATATTATAAAATATGTCTTTATATTATGATCAAAAACATTTTTATATATTTATTTGTATATTATCCTTCCTATAATATTATTATATATGTATTATTAATAACAAAAACATTATTAAAAAGTGTTCATTCATATATTATTATTATTATAAAATTATTATAAAATATGTATTTATATTATAATCAAAAACATTTATATATATTTATTTGTATATTATACTTCCTATAATATTATTATATATGTATTATTCATAACAAAAACATTATTAAAAAGTGTTCATTCATATATAATTATAATTATAAAAAAACTTTAAACTATGTATTTATATTATGATCAAAAAAACCTGTCAATATTTATTTGCATATTATCGTTTCTATAATATTATTATATTTGTATTATTAATTACAAAAACATTACTAAAAAGTGTTCATTCATATATAATTATTATTATAAAAAAACTTTAAACTATGTATTTATATTATGATCAAAAAAACCTGTCAATATTTATTTGCATATTATCGTTTCTATAATATTATTATATTTGTATTATTAATTACAAAAACATTACTAAAAAGTGTTCATTCATATATAATTATTATTATAAAAAAACTTTAAACTATGTATTTATATTATGATCAAAAAAACCTGTCAATATTTATTTGCATATTATCGTTTCTATAATATTATTATATTTGGATTATTAATTACAAAAACATTACTAAAAAGTGTTCATATATTATTATTATTATAAAAAACTTTAAAATATGTATTTATATTATGATAAAAAACCTGTCAATATTTAATTGCATATTATCCTTACTATAATATTATTATATAAGTATTATTCATAACAAAAACATTATTAAAAAGTGTTCATTCATATATAATTATAATTACAAAAAAACATTAAACTATGTATTTATATTATGATCAAAAAAACCTGTCAATATTTATTTTCATATTATCGTTTCTATAGGTATTATTATATTTGGATTATTAATTACAAAAACATTACTAAAAAGTGTTCATATATTATTATTATGATAAAAAACCTGTGAATATTTATTTGCATATTATCCTTACTATAATATTAATATATATGTATTATTATTATTAAAAACATTATTAAAAAGTGTTCATTCATATATAATTATAATTATAAAAATATTATAAAATATGTATTTATATTATGATCAAAAACATTTATATATATTTATTTGTATATTATCCTTCCTATAATATTATTATATATGTATTATTCATAACAATAACATTATTAAAAAGTGTTCATTCATATATAATTATAATCATAAAAAAACTTTAAACTATGTATTTATATTATGATCAAAAAAACCTGTCAATATTTATTTTCATATTATCGTTTCTATAATATTATTATATTTGCATTATTAATTACAAAAACATTACTAAAAAGTGTTCATTCATATATAATTATTATTATAAAAAACTTTTAAATATGTATTTATATTATGATAAAAAAAAACTGTGAATATTTATTTGCATATTATCCTTCCTATAATATTATTATATATGTATTATTAATTACAAAAACATCATTAAAAAGTGTTCATTCATATATAATTATTATTATAAAAATATTATAAAATATGTATTTATATTATGATCAAAAACATTTATATATATTTATTTGTATATTATCCTTCCTATAATATTATTATATATGTATTATTAATAACAAAAACATTATTCAAAAGTATTCATTCATATAAAATTATTATTATAAAAATATTATAAATATGTATTTATATTATGATCAAAAACATTTATATATATTTATTTGTATATTATCCTTCCTATAATATTATTATATATGTATTATTAATAACAAAAACATCATTAAAAAGTGTTCATTCATATATAATTATTTTTATATAAAAATTTTAAAATATGTATTTATATTATGATAAAAAAAACCTGTCAATATTTAATTGCATATTATCCTTACTATAATATTAATATATATGTATTATTACTATAAAAAACATTATTAAAAAGTGTTCATTCATATATAATTATAATTATAAAAATATTATAAAATATGTATTTATATTATGATCAAAAACATTTATATATATATTTATTTGTATATTATCCTTCCTATAATATTATTATATATGTATTATTAATAACAAAAACATTATTAAAAAGTGTTCATTCATATATAATTATAATTATAAAAAAACTTTAAACTATGTATTTATATTATGATCAAAAAAACCTGTCAATATTTATTTGCATATTATCGTTTCTATAATATTATTATATTTGTATTATTAATTACAAAAACATTACTAAAAAGTGTTCATTCATATATAATTATTATTATAAAAAAACTTTAAACTATGTATTTATATTATGATCAAAAAAACCTGTGAATATTTATTTGCATATTATCCTTCCTATAATATTATTATATATGTATTATTAATAACAAAAACATTATTAAAAAGTGTTCATTCATATATAATAATTATTATAAAAATATTATAAAATATGTATTTATATTATGATCAAAAACATTTATATATATTTATTTGTATATTATCCTTTCTATAATATTATTATATATGTATTATTAATAACAAAAACATTATTCAAAAGTGTTCATTCATATATAATTATTATTGTAAAAATATTATAAAATATGTATTTATATTATGATCAAAAACATTTATATATATTTATTTGTATATTATCCTTCCTATAATATTATTATATATGTATTATTAATAACAAAAACATCATTAAAAAGTGTTCATTCATATATAATTATTTTTATATAAAAATTATAAAATATGTATTTATATTATGATAAAAAAAAACCTGTCAATATTTAATTGCATATTATCCTTACTATAATATTAATATATATGTATTATTATTATTAAAAACATTATTAAAAAGTGTTCATTCATATATAATTATAATTATAAAAATATTATAAAATATGTATTTATATTATGATCAAAAACATTTTTATATATTTATTTGTATATTATCCTTCCTATAATATTATTATATATGTATTATTCATAACAATAACATTATTAAAAAGTGTTCATTCATATATAATTATAATTATAAAAAAACTTTAAACTATGTATTTATATTATGATAAAAAAAACCTGTCAATATTTATTTTCATATTATCGTTTCTATAATATTATTATATTTGTATTATTAATTACAAAAACATTACTAAAAAGTGTTCATTCATATATAATTATTATTATAAAAAACTTTTAAATATGTATTTATATTATGATAAAAAAAACTGTGAATATTTATTTGCATATTATCCTTCCTATAATATTATTATATATGTATTATTAATTACAAAAACATCATTAAAAAGTGTTCATTCATATATAATTATTATTATAAAAATATTATAAAATATGTATTTATATTATGATCAAAAACATTTATATATATTTATTTGTATATTATCCTTCCTATAATATTATTATATATGTATTATTAATAACAAAAACATTATTCAAAAGTATTCATTCATATAAAATTATTATTATAAAAATATTATAAAATATGTATTTATATTATGATCAAAAACATTTATATATATTTATTTGTATATTATCCTTCCTATAATATTATTATATATGTATTATTAATAACAAAAACATCATTAAAAAGTGTTCATTCATATATAATTATTTTTATATAAAAATTTTAAAATATGTATTTATATTATGATAAAAAAAACCTGTCAATATTTAATTGCATATTATCCTTACTATAATATTAATATATATGTATTATTACTATAAAAAACATTATTAAAAAGTGTTCATTCATATATAATTATAATTATAAAAATATTATAAAATATGTATATATATTATGATCAAAAACATTTATATATATATTTATTTGTATATTATCCTTCCTATAATATTATTATATATGTATTATTAATAACAAAAACATTATTAAAAAGTGTTCATTCATATATAATTATAATTATAAAAAAACTTTAAACTATGTATTTATATTATGATCAAAAAAACCTGTCAATATTTATTTGCATATTATCGTTTCTATAATATTATTATATTTGTATTATTAATTACAAAAACATTACTAAAAAGTGTTCATTCATATATAATTATTATTATAAAAAAACTTTAAACTATGTATTTATATTATGATCAAAAAAACCTGTGAATATTTATTTGCATATTATCCTTCCTATAATATTATTATATATGTATTATTAATAACAAAAACATTATTAAAAAGTGTTCATTCATATATAATTATTATTATAAAAATATTATAAAATATGTATTTATATTATGATCAAAAACATTTATATATATTTATTTGTATATTATCCTTCCTATAATATTATTATATATGTATTATTAATAACAAAAACATTATTCAAAAGTGTTCATTCATATATAATTATTATTGTAAAAATATTATAAAATATGTATTTATATTATGATCAAAAACATTTATATATATTTATTTGTATATTATCCTTCCTATAATATTATTATATATGTATTATTAATAACAAAAACATCATTAAAAAGTGTTCATTCATATATAATTATTTTTATATAAAAATTATAAAATATGTATTTATATTATGATCAAAAAAAACCTGTCAATATTTAATTGCATATTATCCTTACTATAATATTAATATATATGTATTATTATTATTAAAAACATTATTAAAAAGTGTTCATTCATATATAATTATAATTATAAAAATATTATAAAATATGTATTTATATTATGATCAAAAACATTTTTATATATTTATTTGTATATTATCCTTCCTATAATATTATTATATATGTATTATTCATAACAAAAACATTATTAAAAAGTGTTCATTCATATATAATTATAATTATAAAAAAACTTTAAACTATGTATTTATATTATGATCAAAAAAACCTGTCAATATTTATTTTCATATTATCGTTTCTATAATATTATTATATTTGTATTATTAATTACAAAAACATTACTAAAAAGTGTTCATTCGTATATAATTATTATTATAAAAAACTTTAAAATATGTATTTATATTATGATAAAAAAAAACCTGTGAATATTTATTTGCATATTATCCTTCCTATAATATTATTATATATGTATTATTAATTACAAAAACATCATTAAAAATTGTTCATTCATATATAATTATTTTTATATAAAAATTTTAAAATATGTATTTATAATATGATAAAAAAAACCTGTCAATATTTAATTGCATATTATCCTTACTATAATATTAATATATATGTATTATTATTATTAAAATCATTATTAAAAAGTGTTCATCATATATAATTATAATTATAAAAATATTATAAAATATGTATTTATATTATGATCAAAAACATTTATATATATTTATTTGTATATTATCCTTCCTATAATATTATTATATATGTATTATTAATAACAAAAACATCATTAAAAAGTGTTCATTCATATATAATTATTTTTATATAAAAATTTTAAAATATGTATTTATATTATGATAAAAAAACCTGTCAATATTTAATTGCATATTATCCTTACTATAATATTAATATATATGTATTATTACTATAAAAAACATTATTAAAAAGTGTTCATTCATATATAATTATAATTATAAAAATATTATAAAATATGTATTTATATTATGATCAAAAACATTTATATATATATTTATTTGTATATTATCCTTCCTATAATATTATTATATATGTATTATTAATAACAAAAACATTATTAAAAAGTGTTCATTCATATATAATTATAATTATAAAAAAACTTTAAACTATGTATTTATATTATGATCAAAAAAACCTGTCAATATTTATTTGCATATTATCGTTTCTATAATATTATTATATTTGTATTATTAATTACAAAAACATTACTAAAAAGTGTTCATTCATATATAATTATTATTATAAAAAAACTTTAAACTATGTATTTATATTATGATCAAAAAAACCTGTGAATATTTATTTGCATATTATCCTTCCTATAATATTATTATATATGTATTATTAATAACAAAAACATTATTAAAAAGTGTTCATTCATATATAATTATTATTATAAAAATATTATAAAATATGTATTTATATTATGATCAAAAACATTTATATATATTTATTTCTATATTATCCTTTCTATAATATTATTATATATGTATTATTAATAACAAAAACATTATTCAAAAGTGTTCATTCATATATAATTATTATTGTAAAAATATTATAAAATATGTATTTATATTATGATCAAAAACATTTATATATATTTATTTGTATATTATCCTTCCTATAATATTATTATATATGTATTATTAATAACAAAAACATCATTAAAAAGTGTTCATTCATATATAATTATTTTTATATAAAAATTATAAAATATGTATTTATATTATGATAAAAAAAAACCTGTCAATATTTAATTGCATATTATCCTTACTATAATATTAATATATATGTATTATTATTATTAAAAACATTATTAAAAAGTGTTCATTCATATATAATTATAATTATAAAAATATTATAAAATATGTATTTATATTATGATCAAAAACATTTTTATATATTTATTTGTATATTATCCTTCCTATAATATTATTATATATGTATTATTCATAACAATAACATTATTAAAAAGTGTTCATTCATATATAATTATAATTATAAAAAAACTTTAAACTATGTATTTATATTATGATCAAAAAAACCTGTCAATATTTATTTTCATATTATCGTTTCTATAATATTATTATATTTGTATTATTAATTACAAAAACATTACTAAAAAGTGTTCATTCATATATAATTATTATTATAAAAAACTTTTAAATATGTATTTATATTATGATAAAAAAAAACTGTGAATATTTATTTGCATATTATCCTTCCTATAATATTATTATATATGTATTATTAATTACAAAAACATCATTAAAAAGTGTTCATTCATATATAATTATTATTATAAAAATATTATAAAATATGTATTTATATTATGATCAAAAACATTTATATATATTTATTTGTATATTATCCTTCCTATAATATTATTATATATGTATTATTAATAACAAAAACATTATTCAAAAGTATTCATTCATATAAAATTATTATTATAAAAATATTATAAAATATGTATTTATATTATGATCAAAAACATTTATATATATTTATTTGTATATTATCCTTCCTATAATATTATTATATATGTATTATTAATAACAAAAACATCATTAAAAAGTGTTCATTCATATATAATTATTTTTATATAAAAATTTTAAAATATGTATTTATATTATGATAAAAAAAACCTGTCAATATTTAATTGCATATTATCCTTACTATAATATTAATATATATGTATTATTACTATAAAAAACATTATTAAAAAGTGTTCATTCATATATAATTATAATTATAAAAATATTATAAAATATGTATTTATATTATGATCAAAAACATTTATATATATATTTATTTGTATATTATCCTTCCTATAATATTATTATATATGTATTATTAATAACAAAAACATTATTAAAAAGTGTTCATTCATATATAATTATAATTATAAAAAAACTTTAAACTATGTATTTATATTATGATCAAAAAAACCTGTCAATATTTATTTGCATATTATCGTTTCTATAATATTATTATATTTGTATTATTAATTACAAAAACATTACTAAAAAGTGTTCATTCATATATAATTATTATTATAAAAAAACTTTAAACTATGTATTTATATTATGATCAAAAAAACCTGTGAATATTTATTTGCATATTATCCTTCCTATAATATTATTATATATGTATTATTAATAACAAAAACATTATTAAAAAGTGTTCATTCATATATAATTATAATTATAAAAATATTATAAAATATGTATATATATTATGTTTAAAAACATTTATATATATATTTATTTGTATATTATCCTTCCTATAATATTATTATATATGTATTATTAATAACAAAAACATTATTAAAAAGTGTTCATTCATATATAATTATAATTATAAAAAAACTTTAAACTATGTATTCATATTATGATCAAAAAAACCTGTCAATATTTATTTGCATATTATCGTTTCTATAATATTATTATATTTTGTATTATTAATTACAAAAACATTACTAAAAAGTGTTCATTCATATATAATTATTATTATAAAAAAACTTTAAACTATGTATTTATATTATGATCAAAAAAACCTGTGAATATTTATTTGCATATTATCCTTCCTATAATATTATTATATATGTATTATTAATAACAAAAACATTATTAAAAAGTGTTCATTCATATATAATTATTATTATAAAAATATTATAAAATATGTATTTATATTATGATCAAAAACATTTATATATATTTATTTGTATATTATCCTTCCTATAATATTATTATATATGTATTATTAATAACAAAAACATCATTAAAAAGTGTTCATTCATATATAATTATTTTTATATAAAAATTATAAAATATGTATTTATATTATGATCAAAAAAACCTGTCAATATTTAATTGCATATTATCCTTACTATAATATTAATATATATGTATTATTATTATTAAAAACATTATTAAAAAGTGTTCATTCATATATAATTATAATTATAAAAATATTATAAAATATGTATTTATATTATGATCAAAAACATTTTTATATATTTATTTGTATATTATCCTTCCTATAATATTATTATATATGTATTATTCATAACAAAAACATTATTAAAAAGTGTTCATTCATATATAATTATAATTATAAAAAAACTTTAAACTATGTATTTATATTATGATCAAAAAAACCTGTCAATATTTATTTTCATATTATCGTTTCTATAATATTATTATATTTGTATTATTAATTACAAAAACATTACTAAAAAGTGTTCATTCGTATATAATTATTATTATAAAAAACTTTAAAATATGTATTTATATTATGATAAAAAAAAACCTGTGAATATTTATTTGCATATTATCCTTCCTATAATATTATTATATATGTATTATTAATTACAAAAACATCATTAAAAATTGTTCATTCATATATAATTATTTTTATATAAAAATTTTAAAATATGTATTTATAATATGATAAAAAAAACCTGTCAATATTTAATTGCATATTATCCTTACTATAATATTAATATATATGTATTATTATTATTAAAATCATTATTAAAAAGTGTTCATCATATATAATTATAATTATAAAAATATTATAAAATATGTATTTATATTATGATCAAAAACATTTATATATATTTATTTGTATATTATCCTTCCTATAATATTATTATATATGTATTATTAATAACAAAAACATCATTAAAAAGTGTTCATTCATATATAATTATTTTTATATAAAAATTTTAAAATATGTATTTATATTATGATAAAAAAACCTGTCAATATTTAATTGCATATTATCCTTACTATAATATTAATATATATGTATTATTACTATAAAAAACATTATTAAAAAGTGTTCATTCATATATAATTATAATTATAAAAATATTATAAAATATGTATTTATATTATGATCAAAAACATTTATATATATATTTATTTGTATATTATCCTTCCTATAATATTATTATATATGTATTATTAATAACAAAAACATTATTAAAAAGTGTTCATTCATATATAATTATAATTATAAAAAAACTTTAAACTATGTATTTATATTATGATCAAAAAAACCTGTCAATATTTATTTGCATATTATCGTTTCTATAATATTATTATATTTGTATTATTAATTACAAAAACATTACTAAAAAGTGTTCATTCATATATAATTATTATTATAAAAAAACTTTAAACTATGTATTTATATTATGATCAAAAAAACCTGTGAATATTTATTTGCATATTATCCTTCCTATAATATTATTATATATGTATTATTAATAACAAAAACATTATTAAAAAGTGTTCATTCATATATAATTATTATTATAAAAATATTATAAAATATGTATTTATATTATGATCAAAAACATTTATATATATTTATTTGTATATTATCCTTCCTATAATATTATTATATATGTATTATTAATAACAAAAACATTATTCAAAAGTGTTCATTCATATATAATTATTATTGTAAAAATATTATAAAATATGTATTTATATTATGATCAAAAACATTTATATATATTTATTTGTATATTATCCTTCCTATAATATTATTATATATGTATTATTAATAACAAAAACATCATTAAAAAGTGTTCATTCATATATAATTATTTTTATATAAAAATTATAAAATATGTATTTATATTATGATAAAAAAAAACCTGTCAATATTTAATTGCATATTATCCTTACTATAATATTAATATATATGTATTATTATTATTAAAAACATTATTAAAAAGTGTTCATTCATATATAATTATAATTATAAAAATATTATAAAATATGTATTTATATTATGATCAAAAACATTTTTATATATTTATTTGTATATTATCCTTCCTATAATATTATTATATATGTATTATTCATAACAAAAACATTATTAAAAAGTGTTCATTCATATATAATTATAATTATAAAAAAACTTTAAACTATGTATTTATATTATGATCAAAAAAACCTGTCAATATTTATTTTCATATTATCGTTTCTATAATATTATTATATTTGTATTATTAATTACAAAAACATTACTAAAAAGTGTTCATTCGTATATAATTATTATTATAAAAAACTTTTAAATATGTATTTATATTATGATAAAAAAAAAACCTGTGAATATTTATTTGCATATTATCCTTCCTATAATATTATTATATATGTATTATTAATTACAAAAACATCATTAAAAATTGTTCATTCATATATAATTATTTTTATATAAAAATTTTAAAATATGTATTTATAATATGATAAAAAAACCTGTCAATATTTAATTGCATATTATCCTTACTATAATATTAATATATATGTATTATTATTATTAAAATCATTATTAAAAAGTGTTCATCATATATAATTATAATTATAAAAATATTATAAAATATGTATTTATATTATGATCAAAAACATTTATATATATTTATTTGTATATTATCCTTCCTATAATATTATTATATATGTATTATTAATAACAAAAACATTATTAAAAAGTGTTCATTCATATATAATTATTATTATAAAAATATAATAAAATATGTATTTATATTATAATCAAAAACATTTATATATATTTATTTGTATACTATCCTTCCTATAATATTATTATATATGTATTATTCATAACAAAAACATTATTAAAAAGTGTTCATTCATATATAATTATAATTATAAAAAAACTTTAAACTATGTATTTATATTATGATCAAAAAAACCTGTCAATATTTATTTGCATATTATCGTTTCTATAATATTATTATATTTGTATTATTAATTACAAAAACATTATTAAAAAGTGTTCATTCATATATAATTATTATTATAAAAAAACTTTAAACTATGTATTTATATTATGATCAAAAAAACCTGTCAATATTTATTTGCATATTATCGTTTCTATAATATTATTATATTTGTATTATTAATTACAAAAACATTACTAAAAAGTGTTCATTCATATATTATTATTATTATAAAAAACTTTAAAATATGTATTTATATTATGATAAAAAAACCTGTGAATATTTATTTGCATATTATCCTTCCTATAATATTATTATATATGTATTATTAATAACAAAAACATTATTAAAAAGTGTTCATTCATATATAATTATTATTATAAAAATATTATAAAATATGTATTTATATTATGATCAAAAACATTTTTATATATTTATTTGTATATTATCCTTCCTATAATATTATTATATATGTATTATTAATAACAAAAACATTATTAAAAAGTGTTCATTCATATATTATTATTATTATAAAATTATTATAAAATATGTATTTATATTATGATCAAAAACATTTATATATATTTATTTGTATATTATCCTTCCTATAATATTATTATATATGTATTATTCATAACAAAAACATTATTAAAAAGTGTTCATTCATATATAATTATAATTATAAAAAAACTTTAAACTATGTATTTATATTATGATCAAAAAAACCTGTCAATATTTATTTGCATATTATCGTTTCTATAATATTATTATATTTGTATTATTAATTACAAAAACATTACTAAAAAGTGTTCATTCATATATAATTATTATTATAAAAAAACTTTAAACTATGTATTTATATTATGATCAAAAAAACCTGTCAATATTTATTTGCATATTATCGTTTCTAAAATATTATTATATTTGTATTATTAATTACAAAAACATTACTAAAAAGTGTTCATTCATATATTATTATTATTATAAAAAAACTTTAAACTATGTATTTATATTATGATCAAAAAAACCTGTCAATATTTATTTGCATATTATCGTTTCTATAATATTATTATATTTGGATTATTAATTACAAAAACATTACTAAAAAGTGTTCATATATTATTATTATTATAAAAAACTTTAAAATATGTATTTATATTATGATAAAAAAACCTGTCAATATTTAATTGCATATTATCCTTACTATAATATTATTATATAAGTATTATTCATAACAAAAACATAATTAAAAAGTGTTCATTCATATATAATTATAATTATAAAAAAACTTTAAACTATGTATTTATATTATGATCAAAAAAACCTGTCAATATTTATTTTCATATTATCGTTTCTATAATATTATTATATTTGTATTATTAATTACAAAAACATTACTAAAAAGTGTTCATTCATATATAATTATTATTATAAAAAACTTTAAAATATGTATTTATATTATGATAAAAAAAACCTGTGAATATTTATTTGCATATTATCCTTCCTATAATATTATTATATATGTATTATTAATTACAAAAACATCATTAAAAAGTGTTCATTCATATAAAATTATTTTTATATAAAAATTTTAAAATATGTATTTATATTATGATCAAAAACATTTATATATATTTATTTGTATATTATCCTTCCTATAATATTATTATATATGTATTATTCATAACAAAAACATTATTAAAAAGTGTTCATTCATATATAATTATAATTATAAAAAAACTTTAAACTATGTATTTATATTATATCAAAAAAACCTGTCAATATTTATTTTCATATTATCGTTTCTATAATATTATTATATTTGTATTATTAATTACAAAAACATTACTAAAAAGTGTTCATTCATATATAATTATTATTATAAAAAACTTTTAAATATGTATTTATATTATGATAAAAAAAAAACTGTGAATATTTATTTGCATATTATCCTTCCTATAATATTATTATATATGTATTATTAATTACAAAAACATCATTAAAAAGTGTTCATTCATATTTAATTATTATTATAAAAATATTATAAAATATGTATTTATATTATGATCAAAAACATTTATATATATTTATTTGTATATTATCCTTCCTATAATATTATTATATATGTATTATTAATAACAAAAACATTATTCAAAAGTATTCATTCATATAATATTATTATTATAAAAATATTATAAAATATGTATTTATATTATGATCAAAAACATTTATATATATTTATTTGTATATTATCCTTCCTATAATATTATTATATATGTATTATTAATAACAAAAACATCATTAAAAAGTGTTCATTCATATATAATTATTTTTATATAAAAATTTTAAAATATGTATTTATATTATGATCAAAAACATTTATATATATTTATTTGTATATTATCCTTCCTATAATATTATTATATATGTATTATTCATAACAAAAACATTATTAAAAAGTGTTCATTCATATATTATTATTATTATAAAAATATTATAAAATATGTATTTATATTATGATCAAAAACATTTATATATATATTTATTTGTATATTATCCTTCCTATAATATTATTATATATGTATTATTCATAACAAAAACATTATTAAAAAGTGTTCATTCATATATAATTATAATTATAAAAAAACTTTAAACTATGTATTTATATTATGATCAAAAAAACCTGTCAATATTTATTTGCATATTATCGTTTCTATAATATTATTATATTTGTATTATTAATTACAAAAACATTACTAAAAAGTGTTCATTCATATATAATTATTATTATAAAAAAACTTTAAACTATGTATTTATATTATGATAAAAAAAACCTGTCAATATTTAATTGCATATTATCCTTACTATAATATTAATATATATGTATTATTATTATTAAAAACATTATTAAAAAGTGTTCATTCATATATAATTATAATTATAAAAATATTATAAAATATGTATTTATATTATGATCAAAAACATTTATATATATTTATTTGTATATTATCCTTCCTATAATATTATTATATATGTATTATTAATAACAAAAACATTATTAAAAAGTGTTCATTCATATATTATTATTATTATAAAAATATTATAAAATATGTATTTATATTATGATCAAAAACATTTATATATATATTTATTTGTATATTATCCTTCCTATAATATTATTATATATGTATTATTCATAACAAAAACATTATTAAAAAGTGTTCATTCATATATAATTATAATTATAAAAAAACTTTAAACTATGTATTTATATTATGATCAAAAAAACCTGTCAATATTTATTTGCATATTATCGTTTCTATAATATTATTATATTTGTATTATTAATTACAAAAACATTACTAAAAAGTGTTCATTCATATATAATTATTATTATAAAAAAACTTTAAACTATGTATTTATATTATGATCAAAAAAACCTGTGAATATTTATTTGCATATTATCCTTCCTATAATATTATTATATATGTATTATTAATAACAAAAACATTATTAAAAAGTGTTCATTCATATATAATTATTATTATAAAAATATTATAAAATATGTATTTATATTATGATCAAAAACATTTATATATATTTATTTGTATATTATCCTTCCTATAATATTATTATATATGTATTATTAATAACAAAAACATTATTCAAAAGTGTTCATTCATATATAATTATTATTATAAAAATATTATAAAATATGTATTTATATTATGATCAAAAACATGTATATATATTTATTTGTATATTATCCTTCCTATAATATTATTATATATGTATTATTAATAACAAAAACATCATTAAAAAGTGTTCATTCATATATAATTATTTTTATATAAAAATTATAAAATATGTATTTATATTATGATCAAAAAAACCTGTCAATATTTATTTTCATATTATCGTTTCTATAACATTATTATATTTGTATTATTAATTACAAAAACATTACTAAAAAGTGTTCATTCATATATAATTATTATTATAAAAATATTATAAAATATGTATTTATATTATGATCAAAAACATTTATATATATTTATTTGTATATTATCCTTCCTATAATATTATTATATATGTATTATTAATAACAAAAACATTATTAAAAAGTGTTCATTCATATATTATTATTATTATAAAATTATTATAAAATATGTATTTATATTATGATCAAAAACATTTATATATATTTATTTGTATATTATCCTTCCTATAATATTATTACATATGTATTATTCATAACAAAAACATGATTAAAAAGTGTTCATTCATATATAATTATAATTATAAAAAAACTTTAAACTATGTATTTATATTATGATCAAAAAAACCTGTCAATATTTATTTGCATATTATTGTTTCTATAATATTATTATATTTGTATTATTAATTACAAAAACATTACTAAAAAGTGTTCATTCATATATAATTATTATTATAAAAAAACTTTAAACTATGTATTTATATTATGATCAAAAAAACCTGTCAATATTTATTTGCATATTATCGTTTCTATAATATTATTATATTTGTATTATTAATTACAAAAACATTACTAAAAAGTGTTCATTCATATATAATTATTATTATAAAAAAACTTTAAACTATGTATTTATATTATGATTAAAAAAACCTGTCAATATTTATTTGCATATTATCGTTTCTATAATATTATTATATTTGGATTATTAATTACAAAAACATTACTAATAAGTGTTCATATATTATTATTATTATAAAAAACTTTAAAATATGTATTTATATTATGATAAAAAAACTTGTGAATATTTATTTGCATATTATCCTTCCTATAATATTGTTATATATGTATTATTAATAACAAAAACATTATTAAAAAGTGGTCATTCATATATAATTATTATTATAAAAATATTATAAAATATGTATTTATATTATGATCAAAAACATTTATATATATTTATTTGTATATTATCCTTCCTATAATATTATTATATATGTATTATTAATAACAAAAACATTATTCAAAAGTGTTCATTCATATATAATTATTATTATAAAAATATTATAAAATATGTATTTATATTATGATCAAAAACATTTATATATATTTATTTGTATATTATCCTTCCTATAATATTATTATATATGTATTATTAATAACAAAAACATCATTAAAAAGTGTTCATTCATATATAATTATTTTTATATAAAAATTATAAAATGTGTATTTATATTATGAAAAAAAAAAACCTGTCAATATTTAATTGCATATTATCCTTACTATAATATTAATATATATGTATTATTATTATTAAAAACATTATTAAAAAGTGTTTATTCATATATAATTATAATTATAAAAATATTATAAAATATGTATTTATATTATTCAAAAACATCAAAAACATTTTTATATATTTATTTGTATATTATCCTTCCTATAATATTATTATATATGTATTATTCATAACAAAAACATTATTAAAAAGTGTTCATTCATATATAATTATAATTATAAAAAAACTTTAAACTATGTATTTATATTATGATCAAAAAAACCTGTCAATATTTATTTTCATATTATCGTTTCTATAATATTATTATATTTGTATTATTAATTACAAAAACATTACTAAAAAGTGTTCATTCATATATAATTATTATTATAAAAAACTTTTAAATATGTATTTATATTATGATAAAAAAAAACTGTGAATATTTATTTGCATATTATCCTTCCTATAATATTATTATATATGTATTATTAATTACAAAAACATTATTAAAAAGTGTTCATTCATATATTATTATTATTATAAAATTATTATAAAATATGTATTTATATTATGATCAAAAACATTTATATATATTTATTTGTATATTATCCTTCCTATAATATTATTACATATGTATTATTCATAACAAAAACATGATTAAAAAGTGTTCATTCATATATAATTATAATTATAAAAAAACTTTAAACTATGTATTTATATTATGATCAAAAAAACCTGTCAATATTTATTTGCATATTATTGTTTCTATAATATTATTATATTTGTATTATTAATTACAAAAACATTACTAAAAAGTGTTCATTCATATATAATTATTATTATAAAAAAACTTTAAACTATGTATTTATATTATGATCAAAAAAACCTGTCAATATTTATTTGCATATTATCGTTTCTATAATATTATTATATTTGTATTATTAATTACAAAAACATTACTAAAAAGTGTTCATTCATATATAATTATTATTATAAAAAAACTTTAAACTATGTATTTATATTATGATTAAAAAAACCTGTCAATATTTATTTGCATATTATCGTTTCTATAATATTATTATATTTGGATTATTAATTACAAAAACATTACTAATAAGTGTTCATATATTATTATTATTATAAAAAACTTTAAAATATGTATTTATATTATGATAAAAAAACTTGTGAATATTTATTTGCATATTATCCTTCCTATAATATTGTTATATATGTATTATTAATAACAAAAACATTATTAAAAAGTGGTCATTCATATATAATTATTATTATAAAAATATTATAAAATATGTATTTATATTATGATCAAAAACATTTATATATATTTATTTGTATATTATCCTTCCTATAATATTATTATATATGTATTATTAATAACAAAAACATTATTCAAAAGTGTTCATTCATATATAATTATTATTATAAAAATATTATAAAATATGTATTTATATTATGATCAAAAACATTTATATATATTTATTTGTATATTATCCTTCCTATAATATTATTATATATGTATTATTAATAACAAAAACATCATTAAAAAGTGTTCATTCATATATAATTATTTTTATATAAAAATTATAAAATGTGTATTTATATTATGAAAAAAAAAAACCTGTCAATATTTAATTGCATATTATCCTTACTATAATATTAATATATATGTATTATTATTATTAAAAACATTATTAAAAAGTGTTTATTCATATATAATTATAATTATAAAAATATTATAAAATATGTATTTATATTATGATCAAAAACATTTTTATATATTTATTTGTATATTATCCTTCCTATAATATTATTATATATGTATTATTCATAACAAAAACATTATTAAAAAGTGTTCATTCATATATAATTATAATTATAAAAAAACTTTAAACTATGTATTTATATTATGATCAAAAAAACCTGTCAATATTTATTTTCATATTATCGTTTCTATAATATTATTATATTTGTATTATTAATTACAAAAACATTACTAAAAAGTGTTCATTCATATATAATTATTATTATAAAAAACTTTTAAATATGTATTTATATTATGATAAAAAAAAACTGTGAATATTTATTTGCATATTATCCTTCCTATAATATTATTATATATGTATTATTAATTACAAAAACATCATTAAAAAGTGTTCATTCATATATAATTATTATTATAAAAATATTATAAAATATGTATTTATATTATGATCAAAAACATTTATATATATTTATTTGTATATTATCCTTCCTATAATATTATTATATATGTATTATTAATAACAAAAACATTATTAAAAAGTGTTCATTCATATATAATTATTATAATAAAAATATTATAAAATATGTATTTATATTATGATCAAAAACATTTATATATATTTATTTGTATATTATCCTTCCTATAATATTATTATATATGTATTATTCATAACAAAAACATTATTAAAAAGTGTTCATTCATATATTATTATTATTATAAAATATGTATTTATATTATGATCAAAAACATTTATATATATTTATTTGTATATTATCCTTCCTATAATATTATTATATATGTATTATTCATAACAAAAACATTATTAAAAAGTGTTCATTCATATATAATTATAATTATAAAAAAACTTTAAACTATGTATTTATATTATGATCAAAAAAACCTGTCAATATTTATTTGCATATTATCGTTTCTATAATATTATTATATTTGTATTATTAATTACAAAAACATTACTAAAAAGTGTTCATTCATATATAATTATTATTATAAAAAAACTTTAAACTATGTATTTATATTATGATCAAAAAAACCTGTCAATATTTATTTGCATATTATCGTTTCAATAATATTATTATATTTGTATTATTAATTACAAAAACATTACTAAAAAGTGTTCATTCATATATTATTATTATTATAAAAAACTTTAAAATATGTATTTATATTATGATCAAAAACATTTATATATATTTATTTGTATATTATCCTTCCTATAATTTTATTATATATGTATTATTAATAACAAAAACATTATTAAAAAGTGTTCATTCATATATAATTATTATTATAAAAATATTATAAAATATGTATTTATATTATAATCAAAAACATTTATATATATTTATTTGTATATAATCCTTCATATAATATTATTATATATGTATTATTCATATCAAAAACATTATTAAAAAGT